>NC_068417.1:23266863-23429363 GCF_023724105.1 Carassius gibelio | reverse complement strand
AACATTTTATTTTCCATATGTTTCGTTCATTTATGTATTGTTGTTGTTTCCAGCTTATTAAGATTTGTTTTGCTTTGGTTATTTATTTGTTTTAATTCCACTTCTCTTTCCACTGACATCACATAAAAATCAGTCATTAATTCATTACAAATAATAATTATAATTATAATAATATGTTTTCTCTTAAACATGTAATTTATAAAAAAATATATATATCCAAAAATAATTTACTCATTATTATTATTATTATTATTATTATTATTATTTATTTTATTTTTTAAAGCAAAGATGATTTACCATAAGTACTTGGCTTCCTATTGAATTGTAAAATATTATATAAATTTGTTGATTTCTAAGAAAGTTTAAATTAAATTATGACATTTGTTTTTAATATGTTGAGAATGACTGCATTTAGAGAGTGTTTAGTTTAGGAGTATCAGTGTCTGGTTTGAAATGTCACATTTATAAGGTCATGTGAGAACGACCTCACAAAAAAAAAAAAAAGAGAGCAGAAAATCAATACAGGACGCTTTGACCATCCTGAACACACATTACACCTGACACTGTCCACCTGCTGTAGTAAACGGTGATTTTTCCCTGTAAAAATAGTTCTCGCTGTAGGCCTGGCAGTAAAATGTCAGAACAATTGCTCTTGGAGCACTTTACAAACACTTGACCAACATTTGAAACGTACAAACCATAGAAAACACTAAATGTCACTTTATATGATGAAAAACAAGTTTATGATTACTCTGCGTATGTTTTTCTCCTCAGGAAAGTTGCCATGTCCTCCAAACAGACCCTTTCGCTGCAGGAATGACAGAGTATGTCTACGGACCGAACAAATCTGCAACGGAGCGAACGACTGTGGCGACAATTCAGACGAAGACGACTGTGGTGAGTGGGGGACTCAAGTTATTAAGGACATCAGTCAAAAAAAATTTCTAAACCATCTCCATTTCTGTCTTTTCTCTAGCGGATGTGGTGAAAAGGCCGACGGCGTGCGGGAAGACCGAATTCTCCTGTGCCAATCACCGCTGCATCCCGGCCGAGCTCCAGTGCGACTTCTTCGACGATTGTGAAGACGGCGGATCAGATGAGCGCGACTGCAAGGCATGTAAGTGTACTTCCTTCTCTAAACCTTCTTCCTTCACATTGGCTTTCTGTGTTTTGTGGAGTAAAACCTTTACGCTGTCTCGTTTTGTCCCCTGTGGGTCACAGATTCTGTCGATGGTGCTTGTCGAGGGCGGGCCGACTTGTGCGGAGATGATGCTTTCTGCAACCTCACAAAAACATCTTCAGTCTGCCAATGCAAAGATGGATTTCAGAGAAACCAGAAGACCAAGCAATGTGAAGGTAGAGGATTTATACAAAAAAATAAAATAAAATAAAAACACCAAGACGACAATTTCCAGTCTACAGATATTCAGAATTTTAAGAATCAACATACATATGCATTCACAACTTTTTATATATATATATATATATATATATATATATATATATATATATATATATATATATATATATATATATATATATATAATTTCATAATTTATTATAATTATTTTTTTATTAATAATAGTAATAACAACAATAATACATTTATAGTAATCGTTATTATTATTATTATTATTATTATTATTATTATTGTTATTATTATTATCAATAAAAGTTGTAACAATCGTTGATACATCATTAAAAAATATAGTGTAAAAATATTGCATAATAATACAATTGTATTATTTATTTTTTAACTGTTATGTAATAACAATTGTATATTATGTTTACTTGATTTTTGTATTATATCAAAATAATATTGCATATTAATAAAAATAATAATAAAATGTAATTCACATATTTTGTATTTTTAATGATGATGTACTGTAGATATATTATAGATAAAAAAATATATATGTTTGTGTGTGAATGCACACTCTCACACACACACATAAAATAAAATGTATATTAATATCTATATTTATAAAAACAGTAAAACTTTATTTATAGAAATACAAATTATGATGTATTTTCACATCACTTTGTATAGTTTATTTTATTATTATTATTATTGTTTTTTACATAATTTTAGCCAGGGTTAAAAAGAAACAACAACAACAAAAAAAACAGATGTTCGACAACAATGCTTAGGTTATATCAAACTTTTAGTATTAGTGGCGCACAATTTGAATATTAATGTAGTTACATTTTAGTCCTTTCTAAATGGTTCTATGCTGTATCTGATTGTCTTGAGAGCTTTATTTTATAGTCTTGAGAATTGCTGTTATAGATTAAGCAGAACAAGGTACATCAACGTTCAAGTTCAAGTTCTCTTTTAAAGATGAATTCTGGGTAGCTCTGCGGCTCAAAGAAATGTTCACTTTGATTCTGCAGTTAACTGAAGTATGCAGAGCATTTTACAATTTGAAAAGATTTATGATTAGTAAATTTGTTATTTTTGTCAACAAGGTTCTCAGACATGATTAAAAGATTGATCAAGTGCAGGATATTTCCACTTGTGTTTTGAGCTGATTTGTTATACAATTAATAATTCTGTAAATGCCTTACATATATATGCAAAATGCACCAGTGCTATTCTTCTTTAAAATAAATGACATTCGGTTTGGTATTTTGTGATAAAACGCAAAGACGGAATGCAAATACTTGCCCTTAGCGCATACCGGCCCTTTATACAAAGCCTACAATGCAAAAGTCTCTTTGTATTGGGTTCCAGCGCTGGCATTAATCTGTTGAAGGTATGTCAGCGGTCGCTTCAGGGTCATCTCACTGAGCACAAAAGGAAGTCCAGAAATCAGCAGGCGCTGAATGCAGATCCCAAACAGTGACATCCCTGTAGCGCTGTTTTAAAATGTCACTGGAGAGCGTGTGGGAGAGGCTGATGGATGGACGTGTTCCTCTCTTTTTCTCAGAGGTGAACGAGTGTCTGCGGTTCGGAAGCTGCTCGCAGTACTGCACCAACACCAAGGGCTCATACAAGTGCACTTGTGACCGAAACTTCAAGGAGATCGATGGGGAATGCATCACAAAGGGTAAAAGAAGTTGTTTCATACAAATAACATCAAAAGGATTCAGTTTTATAATTATTCTATCACATTTTTATACAAATAAATAGTTTTAGGCTGAGTTTAGTTGCTTTGATTCAAAACACTTCAGGTTTCAAGCTAACATTTGATTTGTTTGGAAGTTTAGAAATAAATAATTAAAGAAATATATTTAGTTTTTGCTGTTCGTTTTTTAACATTTTTGTTTTTGGTTTGTTTTATTTATTTTTGGGATTGGTATTGGTCTTAATATATATATAATATATAATAATAATATATAATAATATATAATATTTTTGTTATATTTTTTATCTTTTGTTTCACTTTTTGGTTAATTAATTTACTTTTTTGTTGTGTTTATTTTTTTGTGGTGTTTGTTTTTTTTCTCTTTTTTTCATCTTTTTTTGTTTTTATTTATTTATTTCTGTGTGTGTGTTTTGTCTTGGTTTTGTCTTTTTTTTTGCTTTTGTTTTGTTTTATCTTTTGCTACGTTTTTTTGTTTTTATGTGGTGGTTTATTTTGTTCATTGCTATGTTTTGATTCATGTATTCGTTTGTGTGCCTTGTTTTTTTCATGCTTTGCTTTTATTTGATTTGTTTACTGAGTTTGTTTTACACGTATATCTCTGTGCTTAGGACCAGAAGATCAGGTCCTCTATGTGGCCAATGACACTGAAATCCGCAGTTTTGTGTATCCGTACAACCAAACTCACGGACACACTCAACTGGCCCGAATGTCAGACAGCGCTCGTATCATCGGCATGGATGCGTTATTTCACCACCACAAGTTTGTGTGGGCCACCCAGTTTAACCCCGGGGGGATCTTTTACAAAGACCTCCAGGACAGGAACCCAATCACATCAAACAGTGGAGTCATAGTAAGTCAATAACAACATACTGTTTTCAACAGCCCTGTTACATTGTACTTCCAACTTTTTCACACTTCTTTCAGATTATTTTTGAAATGTTCCTCAGGAAACCACAGAAACCAGCACGGTAACATCTTACCAAAGCTCTTTTGAAACTCCCCTATCCTCTATATTTGCAGTGTCCAGACTTCCGGAGGCCCCGGGACATCTCGGCCGATTGGGTGACAGGGAACCTTTACTGGACGGATCACTCCCGAATGCACTGGTTCAGCTACTATACGGCACATTGGCGCCGACTTCGCTACTCCATTAACGTGGGACAGCTGGGGGGTCCCAACTGCACCCGACTCATCACAGACATTGATGGGGAACCTTTCGCTATTACTGTTAACCCTGTACGCGGGTAAGTGTCCGTTGTTTTTTAGTCCTGGCTGTTGTATCAGGCAACATGTTTATGATATCCTCCATCGTTCTTTAGGATGGTCTACTGGACTGTGATTGGGGACCACTCTCACATTGAGGAGGCCGCCATGGATGGGTCCTTGCGTCGCATTTTGCTGGAGAGGAACTTGCGTAGACCGACGGGTGAGGTTCTTGCACACCAGTCATCCTTTTAAAAATATTTTGTAGTGTAATATATGTGACTAACAAAAAAACATGTCAAATGTTATGCTAAATCAAAATGTGAAGCACCAAAAACATCTCAGTAAGAAGGTAATTTCAGTTGTCTAAAAGTGGAGTAAATTATAAAATATAAAGTTTGAGTGAAACAATATGCCCAGGTGAAATTCTTGCTACTCTTAATGGAAAGGCCTAATGTTGTGACAGTTTTGTGCTAATAAAAACATTTCATTTTTTTTTATGTAATAAATTCAAGGCAAAGGTTTTCACTAATGTGACCAAAAATATTTAATTAATAGAACAATTTATTAATTAAAAAATACAGTATTTATTATAATGCTATTAATATTTAATATTTAAATATATATAATAATTATTTTTGCTTTTTTGTGGCTTTTTAGTTTTCTAATTGTATATGTTTTTTTCACTTTTGTTTAGAATTTTGTTAGATTTTTTTTGTAATTGTTTTTTTTCTTCACTTTTGTCAGCTTTAATTTTGGTTCATTTTGGTCTTTTGTGCTTTTGTTTTATCTATTGCTTAGTTTCACTTTTTGCTTTGCATTTTATTTTTGGTGTTTTGGTTTTGTCTTTCTCTGTTTTTGTTTTTCATCTTTTCTTTTGCTTTTTTAAATGTACTTTTTGCTTTGTTTTGCTTTTATAATATAATCATATTGTCTTTTAATTAAATTTTATTAATTGTAATTTATATATAATCAACATTTTATTATTTTATATTTGCTTCAATTATATTGTTATAATTATGTACTTGAAATAATAATATATAATAGTATTAACATTTCATTTTTTATTTGTATTAATTTTATTATATAAATCATATAATATATAAATTATTTTATTATAGAACATGAATTTTATATTTCAAATAATGATTTATAATTATGTATAATTAAAATAATATAATTATATATGTAATGTAATTGTCTATATCTTTTCAGGACTTGCAATTGACTATTACAACCAGCGGCTGTACTGGTCAGACTCTGAGTTGTCTCAGATCGGAAGCGTGCGCTTTGATGGCTCTGATTCGCTGGTGGCTGCTAGCAGTCGAGATGGTAAGTTTGCATTTGTTGGATATTGTACAATATTCAAAATCAGCCTCCAGTTATTTATGAAAAAAATAAAAAATAAAAAACCTCAGCTCAGCCCTTGATTCCAACATGTAAAAGTGTGTATAGTTTATGTAAACTCAACCGTTTTTTCATTTCGATTCCCCTGACAGACTGTGATTGTAAAAATGCGATTTTAGGGAAAGCATCAAAGTTGAGGGTGAATTTAAATCCAAAACTCTTGCAAAGCCTAATTAACTGTCTGCTGTCGACATAGCCAGCTACTTTCTAAGCCAACTTAAAAGGATGTTTCTATTTTCTTTTTTATAATATTAGTGTTAACCTTCTGGAGTCGATTAACGCGGATACGCGTTTTGAGTCATTTTCTCCTGATAACCCCGAAAAGAACTTAAATTACACTTTCAGTTTTAATCGTACAGATAAGAGCAACACATCAATTGAATCTGTAAAGGGTCTACTTTTTTTGGAAACAGACATAATAACAACAAAACTTTGTGCACTTCTATATATATATATATATATATATATATATATATATAAGCAGACATCAAAATCATTCAACCTTAATGACATTCTATTCCATTTTATATAGACAAATTAGTCAATAATTATATTAGGTGCTTCGATTAAAGGAGTGGTTGATTGTGATTGCATTTTTTAAACAATAGTTCATTTGAAATGTTGCTGTTTGAGCATAAACAATATCTGCAAATTTGCAGCACTGAAAAGTTCAATGCAAAGGAGATACCCTCTTTTAAAATTTAAAATACATGGACGCACTTACGGTTGCTGTGCTGTATTAAAGCTTTAACCAGAATAAAACTGTATAAAAAAGCTAACAGAAGCAGTAGCAAGCAGTACAAACAACAGCGTATCTAAAAACAAACTAACATACCATTTAGATCCATGCTTGCACAGGTTCTGTGCGAACCTCTTCATTAATATTCTCTGCTTCACAATCAGGCTCAAATTGATAAACAATATAGAGGACGTCATTGTTTACAATACAACTGGATCACATTCTGAGCTTTAGGGGCGTGATGTTCAGAGGCGGTTTAGCGAATCACAACACACTGAGCCAGTTGACCAATCCCAGCCCATCGTGTATTTCTGAGGGAGGGGCTTCATAATAACAGGAAAAAAATCGAGGTGTTTGTCAGAGGAGGGACAGATCGGTATGGAATAAAGGTAAATTATGTGAAAAAAAAATTATGTGTTTAAAAAAAAAAAAAATCATGAACACGTTAGACAATCATAAACACAATCAAGCCTAGGAAAACAAACACCCCTTTAAAAGAAAATAATAATTTAGTTTTAATCTAATACCTTTTGTTTTGTTAATTAGTTAAGTTGCTACTTGAAAATAGATGTTCCATGAACTGTTTTTGTTTAGTTTTATTTTTGGTTTGTTTCTGTTATAGTTTGATGTTTTGTTTGTTGTTTTGTTTAGTTTTGTTTAATTTTGTGCATTTGTGCAGTTGGTTTATTGTTTGGTTTGTTGTTTTGTTTAAATTTGTTTTGCATTTCTTTTTGATTGTTTGTTTTGCTGTTAGTCGTTTCTCTCTACTCATCTGCCATCTATTAAATTTACCCGCAATGCATTCTGAAATTGTTTCCTTTGCCAAGTTAAAAGATGTAGCGCAAAATCTGATATCATTGAGCATAATATAATTTAGCTGTCGGCTATTTGGAATGTATGAACCATGTTTATGATTATTTAAAATGCTGTCTATATATGCCACTCAACAGGTTTTGGAACAGATATATATATATATATATATATATATATATTTTTAATTGTTCTCCTCTAGGTTCTGGGCCTCGAACTTGAATATTTTTGTTTTATCCTGTGCTTTTGTGTTTTTCTACTCTATGACATTTTTAAATGGCATTGCTGTTTTGTTTTGCATTATTGAATCTGGATGCATTCCTCACAGTCGTACATGAAATGTATTCGGTGTGAATGAACTTACTTGGTTTTGTTCCAGGAATTTCTCAACCCTTCCGAATTGACCTGTTTGAGGACTACATCTACGGGGTCGGCATGAAGCACGACGTCTTCAGGGTTCATAAATATGGGAAGTTGCCTGCCGAGAAGCTCAGTCTGGGTGTGCAGAGAGCATCCAGCATCTTGCTCTTCCATCGGTACAAACAACAGGAGGGTGAGTCTCAAAATGTGTCTCAATCAAAAAGGATGACTTAAAGGGGTAGTTCACCCACAAATGATACTTTAGTCAACAATTACTCACACTCATGTTGTTTCAAAACCTTATGCCTTTGTTTTTCAAATCGAAGCTTCTATTTTCCATAAAAACAAAAAGCTATAATAAGCTGAAATGTAAAAAAAATACATGATTGGAAGGACATTAGAGTTATTATATGATGAAAGTTTCATTTTTTAAAATCAAATTTCCCTTTAAAACCAGTTTGAGATTTCTTGGCAGTCGTCAGAGTTTAAATTCATGTTTAGATTGTTGAAATCTGATTGGACTTTTTGTCTGTGGCCAGCTTGTGGTTTTTTACAATCACATATTACTGTCAAACGTTTTTATTATACAATTACCGGCTCTAATCAGATGAATGAAATCAGAGGAGTCATGCCCATTCAAAGATTGCTTAGCCAAAAGGATTAACCCCTTACCAGTCACCCCCCCTCTCCCCCTTTTTGGCATGGAGACAGAAATGACATACCCAAAATAAAAAGGTTTCTGCTCATGATTCTTTCTGACTAGATACATAATCAACATATGTTCACAAAGCTGACAGTTCAAAGCGTACTGTTCAGGAATCAGAATCACTCAGACTGTTATGATAACAGAAATTAAATAAACAAAACAAAAATATAAATATTAAAAACTATTTTGAAATGTGTTAAAACATTGTTGATGTAGGATATGAGTTTAGAAACATAAAGTAGCTAAAGCCACAAGTCTACTAATGCTTCATTTGAAAAAAAAAAATGTATTATTAAGTAGAACTGCACCTGCTAGCTATCAGATGCATTAGAGCTAACGTTAGCATCAAGTTTCATAAGACTATTAATGAAATTATTAGTACACTTTTACTCAACTCACTTTAAACCCCGATCGAATGTTTGTAATAACTTCCTTTTACAATCACGGGTGGAATTTGGTCGTTTACTGTTGTAAAAATATGCTAATATATGCTAATATATGCTAATAATATGCTAAATAATAATATGCTAAAATATGCTATTTACATCGCTGCACAAGTTAGCATTTCCGATGTACATTTTCGATATTGTTATACAGATGCCCCAAATCTCAAGAAAATCAAATACCAACAATTTATATCGTAATGGTTTGTTTATTGTTTGGATATTTCGTGGGTACAGAGGTTATTTATTTATATGTTTATATAACAATACAACTGCTGTTAAAAAATTTAAATTAAATTAAAAAGATATATATTATAAATATTTAATATTATTGATATTTATTAGTGTGGATGTGTGTGTGTGTGTGTGTATACATTTTTTAACAGGAAATGTTATGTCTAATATTATACATTTGATTTATATTTTAATCATAGTATGTCTGTTGCTAAAACAAAATATTTATATACATGTAAAAATTATTTTTTCAGGAGCTCCTCGTTATAAACGTTCATTTCTTTTTAGCAGATTTATCCATTCTGGCAGCAGCTGTGGATTTATATTCTGGAGTCTTTTTAGTTTATTTCGCTGTTTTGCGACCAGTGTGACCCTGCTCCCATTTATCCTTTAGTCTCGTTATGTGTGTTTTCATTCCTCTTTCTTCCATTATGATTTTTCACTGTACTCTCTCCTCTTATCCTCCGCTGATCTCTCTCTCCTTTATAACGAAGGAGGGATGGAGGGATCTTTGCCTGTGTTGTATGTCTTTGTGCTGGTGTAATGGGAAGTGTCATCGCTCCCTGATGTGCTTTTACACCGCAAAGCTTTATTGAAGATGCTCGTCAAAACAACCTGCAAAAGCTAAAATAAAAAAGACAAACACATAATATATCTCACATGCACACATTACACCAGCTACTAAAAGCTTTTAGAGAGATAGTTTGTTATATGCTAGGATAGTTTCATCTTTCTGGCAAACATTATGGTGGCGATATAAAAGACACAATGTTCTGCACTTTTGTAGCATAATGTTTCTCTGATCTCCACATGTAATGTGTTTTGTCCTGTAGTTTAGATAATGTTTACTCTCTCTGGCCCTTAGAATTAAACAGCCGGTTTTGCTTCTTTACCTTTAAAACCATGTGCAAATGACCCCTTTTATAACTGTACATTTTGCTACATCTGTTTACATTTAATTACATGTGTTCATGTATTTATTTATTTATTTATATTACTTTATATTAAATTAAATTATATTCTGTTTGTTTGGTTTTAATTTATTAATAAAATTCAACATTTTGTTACACTAAAGATTCACAGCTGTTTACTTTAACTGGTAAAATTTTTTGTTTTGTAGTAACAGATTAAAAAAATATTTTGTTACACTAAAGTCAGAAATGGTTTCATTGTTTTATTTTTCTTTATTTTTCATTTTGTTGTAAATATGTAACTAAATATTTAGCTTTTATAAAGATTCACTGACTTTTTAAACTGTTTTGTTTTGTTTTGTTTTTGTTTTGTTTTGTTTTGTTTTGTTTTGTTTTGTTTTGTTTTGGTTTTCTTTGCTTTGCTTTGCTTTGCTTTGCTTTGTTTTGCTTTGTTTTGTTTTGTTTTGTTTTGTTTTGGAACCAAGACTCAAACTGTCCATTTAAACCATTCAAAAGAGCAGAAAGCATTATTTATTCCATTCTTTTGATTATTTATCTTCCTTTTTTTTTTTTTTTTTTGAAGTGGGTCATCCATGAGTTAAGGAAACTGTTACACACACACACACATTTTGAACTGGTTTATTTGTATTATTTTATTAAAATCTAACTAAATATTTTATTTACATTTTGTTTCAACATATTTTTGAATGTGTGCCTCTACATGATCTATCCTAATGAATCATTTAAATGTTAAAAAAAAAAAAAACATTTATGTTCATCTTCTCTTCTCTCTCTCTCTCTCTCTATCAGTATCCAACCCATGTGCAAAGATGAACTGCGCTTTCCTTTGCCTCCTGAACCCCACTGGGGCCAGATGTGTGTGTCCTGAGGGGAAAATTCTGCTGAACAGGACCTGCACGGACACCAACATCTCAGGTACATCTGTCAAAATGCGCTTGGCGGGATGCTCTTACATCACTAACTATGTAAGCTAGAGCGCCGGCTCAACCCTGAGAGGCTGCGGTGTGTCAAACCCAGATCTTTCACCCGAGTGATTTTGACTGAAGTGTTTACTATTCTGGGCCCTTTGCCCACACACGCAATACACCTGAAGCCTGTGTGCTAAAACAAGACAGCGATTGTGTTGCTAGTATTGATTCAGTCAGAGTGGATGACTTATTTGATTAGCGCTGCTTGCTAAGGCAACCCTTCAGTATCTCTGAACCAGTCAGTCAGATGTAGTTTAGAACCGTACAATAATTAATGGACTGTATTTTTATTTTTATTATGTGTTTAATGTGTCAATAAACAACAAATGAGGCAAAACAAGATATAAAAGTTGCATGTTAGAACAGCATAAATATAAATGATTAATACAAAATAAAATTCAATGTTAAGACTGGTTCTAAAATTAAAATATAATTTCCAGATACATATTTGCATGTATGAAATAGTTGAAAAATCTAAATAAATGTATAAAGTATGCCCCTTCACACGAATTATGCAATTAATTAAGTAATAAACAGAAAGTACACATTTTAGAAAATGGTCACCAAAAAAATCCAGTTATCGTAATAATTTTCTGCATTTTTATTTTCTTTCCATCTTGATAATGCATCCATCTAATAGTTGATTTAAAAAAAAATAATAATAATAAAATAATAAATACATTCTGAAAAGAGTTTTGGGGTCTTTATAAATGTGTCTGTATGAACAAAGAATTTAGCAAGGATTAATATATAGCTTAGAATATAATCATTATGTGCATAACTGTATTTGCCAGAATACATCAAATTAATGCAAATGCTTTGTAACAAATAAATGCAATCAATATTAATCTTTACTAAAATCTATAAATAAATTTACTGCACATCCATATTATTATTTAATTGAATTTTAATATTATTTTAAATTCAATTTAAATAAAATGAATTTATTTATTTCTTATAAGAATATTATATCATTATACTATATTATTTATATAATTTAAATAATAGTTATATTTATATATTCAATGTATACTCCTTTTATAAGCAACTAAATACATGCAATTTACCTTACCATATAATTATAATTAGCCTTAAAGAAGGATTTATGTTTTAGGAGAGCTGTGTCACCCGGCCTGTGAGAATGGAGGTCGTTGTATCACCAATGAACGAGGGGAATCACGCTGCTTCTGCTGGCCAAATTACTCTGGGGAACGATGTGAGATCAGCCACTGTAAGGACTACTGCCTCAACGGAGGCACTTGCACAGGATCTCCACTAGGTGGGCGCCATTTCCAATCTGCAGCTGGACATCGTTTGTATCGTGATTATTTCTATGCCTTCTTTCTACTCACGTTCCAGCTTAAGTATGTTCTTCAATTTGTGGTAAACAAGTACACTAACTATTTAGAAAAAAAACATACTATTTGTTGCATAATTGACACACAAAAACACATAAAATATAAACTATTCTATACATAAATATTTAATTGTTTTTGGATTTATTTTTTATCTCATTTTGTTTTCAAATGTAACGATTCATATTTTATGATCAGAATCTTGTATTGTGCAAAAACATACACCAAACGATCAGGTACGAACATGGTTTTCTTGGCGCTCCTCGTCTGCTCTCAGAATTCAAAGTAGGTCACAGGCAGACATCTGATTCTGGAGGGATTTCTCAGTCTTTCTGCTTTCTGTCTATTCACTGAAGAAATGCAGCAGGAGAATACAGCACCTGTGTCTGACTTGGGTTGTTTCAGGTCATCCTGAGTTCTCTGAATAATGGGAAATGATAAACAAGCAAGGCTATTGTGAGATTTCACATTACAAGCACCAAATTAACCCAGATTTGCTGAAGGTGGGCATTGTTCTTATAGATTTTAAACCCAGTAATAGCTTTCTTCTTAAGGAATAAACCACAAAAAGGACAATTCTGCCAACATTCGCTCACTGGGACGTCATTCCAAAAACGCATGACATTCTTTTCTCTGTGAAACACAAAAAGACAACTTTGGCAAAATGTTCAGGCTTCTCTTTTCCATATAATGAAAGTAAATGGTGATCAAGAGTTGTGCGCTATATTACAAATCTTCTGAATCCACACTAAAGTGTATGTAGTGTCAATCACTGATTGTTTTTTTTTTTAGAATTTTAAATTGTCATTTACTTTCATGAAAAAAAGTGGGAAAAATATGAAACATATAATATGTATTTAATATGTTTTATATTAAATATATAAAAAGTATTATTATAATACAATTTTATTAGTTCTTAGTGTAAATAAATATGATCATTTTATTAAATAACATTAGTATTAATATTTTAATTACAATTTTAATTAAAATTATAAAGAAATAAAAAATATATATATTTAATACATAATTATATATATAT
Organism: Carassius gibelio; assembly: GCF_023724105.1. Classification (NCBI taxonomy): domain Eukaryota; kingdom Metazoa; phylum Chordata; class Actinopteri; order Cypriniformes; family Cyprinidae; genus Carassius; species Carassius gibelio. The sequence goes on along the minus strand of NC_068417.1, from coordinate 23,416,078 downwards.
AAAATACTGTTGTTTTTAAATTATTATAAAAAAAAATAGAAATAAAAATATATAATTTTCATATGGAAGAAAATTCCATATGAACATGCAGCTGAATGTCTCAATTTTTGTTCCACGCAAAAAAAGAAATTGTTCTGGAACATGATGACTGTGGGTATATAATAAAAGGATTTCCATTCCTGAAAAAGGATAGCCCACTTAAAAATGAAAAATCTGTCACTGATTACTCGCACTCTTGTCGAAAGTGCATTGAATACTGACACTGAATTGAAGAAGTTGTTGAATAAAGTCTTCTTGTTGTTTCATAAAATTACGGTTGGACCACTGATGTCACATGAACTAGTTTTTAACGATTTCCTAACTACCTTTCTGGGTCTTGATTGCGGTAGTACTCTTGCTGTCTATGTAGGGTCAGAAAGCTCTTGGATTTCATCAAAAAATATCTTAATTTATGTTCTGAAGATGAGCAAAGGTCTTACAGGTTTGGAAAGCCACGAGGGCATGAGTAATCAATGACAGAATTCTAATTTTTGGGTGAAACATCCCTATTTCTGACTGAAAGAATGCAATCACATGGACGACAGGTTTTTGGACAGGTAATTAAATAGTTGGTAATTGTTCCAGCTAACAAATGTTATAAAAATTCCCCTGTCGCACATACGCCAACTGCTGACAGCATGTTTCCCAAAAGTGCACCGTCATGTTCACTCACTGTCTGTTTGCTATTGCTTTGCTAACACCAGACGTTGCTTTGCCCATTTGTTATCGTAACCTCTATGAAAAATGTATCAGTGCGAAAGCTTCAGGAGGGTGTTTTGTAAGTCACTCCCTGTTTAGCCTTTTCATTCCGAAGGATATTTTGGCAGGAATCAAAGCCTGGATGGAAATCATTTGGAGCGCTTTAACGTCTGAGAAACAGTCAGGAATTGTTTCTGTTGGCGTCTTTGCGTTAAAACTGTCATTCGCACCAGCTGGCAGATGGACCACCAACAGTAGGATGAAGATCCCTCGGCTTTGAGTGTGTGTTGAACGTGTGAAATCAATGCCCAACAGATGTACTGTCACGCAAATCCCCGCTAGAACGCTGTGACTCTGTCACAGTAACTCAAATAATCACATTCTGTTGGCTTACAAAGCAAAGACTAGCTTCGATAAATGTAATTAGCACTATTAGCCTGTAATTAAGTACTGTAATATCAAGGATGTTAATACTTTATTTTGTTTAGTTGTTATGTCAGTAAGTGCCTGTGTATTTTATTCCCTCTCAGGTAGTGTTATTTTGAATTAGCTTTTATTTTTATATTTTCAGGTTACATTTGAATTTGAATTTAAGTTTTTGCAGTTGTTATGAGTTAGGGTTAGGGGTTTTTAATGGAACTGTTGCTTTTTTGTGTGTCATGTTTCTAATATTCGCAAGAATGTTATTGACTGAAACTACACTAAAGAAGTTAATTATATTGCAGATACATTACCGTTTAAAAGTTTAGGGCTTTTAAGATTTCTGTTTTTCTTGTAAATCAATTTTTATTGTTGTATTATTTATATAAGGGTTTTTTTTTCAGTAAGTAATTGTGTTGCTTTTGTTGTTTTTATTATTTTTTTATTTATAATTTAAGTTGATTTTTTTTTTTTTATGTGCTTCTGTTGTGTATTGGATTTTTTATTATATAGAGTTTTAATTTATTTTTCATCTTGCACTTTTTATTTGTATTACTATTTTTAAACTTGCATTTATTTTTATTTTATGTTTATTTTATATTTTCAGTCTTATTTTTAGTTTAGTTTGTTTTAGTAATTGTTGTTTTTGTTGTTTTTATAACTTTTAATTATTTTACTTAGATAAAATTATTCTTTTAAATTTGATTTTAAGCTTTAGTAATTGTGCTTTTGATATTTATATTTTTTTTTACTTGGATATTTTTAGCATCAATGTATTTTTCATTATTCAGCTTGTTTTATATTTTGTTATTTTACTTTATTTATATTCCTTATTTTTGTATTGTAAGATTTCCACCTAGTATTTTCTTTCAGCTTCATTTTATTTAGTTAAAATTATTATTTTTTTTAATTTCTACTTAACAGTAATAACGCAGCTTGCAAGGGACTTGTGATATTTTGGGATCCTACTGTATATATTTTTCAATTTCATTTCAGTACTCAGTTTATCATGTACTCGGAGTCCAAAATATATCAAAATATTTTATTTTATTTTATTTTATTTTAGTACTGCTTCAAATGACCCAGACATGTTTAAAGTAACTAAAATAAGGTGTATTTTGGACAGGAAAGCCCACGTGTCGCTGCGCTCTGGGTTTCACTGGTCCTCTGTGTGAGAAGCGTGTTTGTGACAGTTACTGTCTGAACGGAGGCACATGTGACATGACCCTGGGGAACCAACCTGTGTGCCACTGTCTGGCAGAGTACACCGGGGAACGCTGTCTAAACCGTGAGTACCAGTCTGTTGCATTATAAGACTTTTTTTTCTTTTCTTTTTTTTTGCATTCATTAGCTCAATTCTGATATCTACTTCAGGCATCATAGGCTGTCAATTATGAGCATCACACTGTTAGCTTAGAGTCAAACTCTGCGAACAGCGCTATTTTGACACTTAAAACACTTGATATAAGACTTTTTAGTTGCTTTGCAGAAGAGGTCAAATATGACAGGAATTTAGCATTCATTGATACATTAAGATCAGTCATAATCGACTTTCTCTCCGTCTGATGGCAGATATTTGTCACCATTATTGCGTGAACTCCAAAGGCTGCACACTGTCCGGCTCTGGACAAGTGGAGTGTGTGTGTCCCACCCGCTACGAGGGGCCGAAATGTGAGATGGACCGGTGTCTTCGCTGCCGAGGGGCCCCTTGTATCGTAAATGAAGAGACTGGAGACGTCGCCTGCAAGTGTGTATCCAGTAAAGTGACATTAGCAGTTCAGCACTCATTTATTATATATATATATATATATATATATATATATATATATATATATATATATATATATACATACACACACACACACACACACACACAAACAGTACAGGTTGATAGATGTGAATATTTTAAAAATATATACTGTATGTGTATCTTTATGTATACATAATAAATATATATTATGTAGACAAAAAGATTTTTTGGGGATGCGATTAATTGTGATTAATCATATGACTGCACTAGTAAAATCAAATATAAAATAAGTGTAATAAATATAAAACTTTATATTATTGTATAATATAAAAGTACAAATATCCTACACATATTTATTTCATTATTCATAATAAATGCATACAGTTTTACAAATGTTCTATTCTATACATATTATTATATTGTCCTATACATATTTTATTTTTATTTATTTATTTAAATACATACAATATTTTAGTGTGCAAATATTATTAGTAACATCTCAAATTCTGTATATATAAATATTATTGAAATTCTTATTATAATAAAATCATATAATTTTTTTATTAATGTATAAATTATTATTATATTTTTATAATAATTGTAATAAAATATTTTTAGAAGAATAAATACATTTGTACTTATATTCTATTTTATATATTGTTTTTAAATAAAGTAGATATTTTATCATGTACAACTATCATATAATTAATGCATCTATATTATTTCTGAGTGTATGTGTGTTTAGTACATTTAACGGTATATATTTTATATATTCTTTTTGTGCAGACATACCACATTTTTGGAAGAATTCATCTTCCTTGATGATTTAGTGACTCGGCAAGATTTGCATCAAATGTTATCGCTGTTGTTGTTCACATGTGTGTTCGCAGCTGTACGAATGGTAGAATCGCAGCCAGCTGTCAGTTGTGTGACGGATACTGTTATAACGGCGGGACCTGCCACCTCGACTCTGAGACGGGCCTGCCGTTCTGTCAGTGAGTAATTCCTTAATAGCTTTCTACGGCGACAAATTGCCTGCCGGTATTTAGATTCATTCCTTTTAAATTGCTGCCTCCGGCAACCACTTTAATAGGATTTTTTTTTCTTCTCGTCTGACTTGGGTGGATGGATGTTTTGTAAAGGTTAACAGGAGAGAGGGAGTATTATAGCAGAAGAGTGAATTATCTTAGCAGGGGTCCATAATCTGCCACTTATATCGACCTCTATATTTGTATGATAGAAAGAGGCAGAGAAACCAATGAGAGACGCTGGAAAAAACAACTGAGAAGAAAACTGAAGAAACAAAAGTGATTCTGCTTTCTAATTTTATTCCTGCTATTAAAAAGGACATTTCTAGAGAGAAAGAGTGAAGAAAATAAAAAAGTGCTTCTATTTTCCAGTTGATTCATGTTGATTCATGCTAAAAAGGCTTTAAAGGGACGGTGCACCCAACAATTTAAATATCATTTCATCCAAATCTCATTTCTAAACCTGTGTAACTCACTCACTTCTTCAAAACACACAAAATAAAATAGTCTATAGAAGAAATGAAGTCACTATTTAGCTGGAAATGAAAATGAACAGGAAGTGAAGCTTTAGAGCTTCAATAAAAGGATGCAGATGTGCAATGGAATTATTTTAAAAAGGGTTCATGGAACTTTTTCACTATTTTCTAAGAGATCTAAAGCCATACAATAGTTTTGAAATGTGTGAGAAATGTAAGTCATTAAACGTTTGTGAACTGAATCAACTGAATCAGTTCGCTGAATCAAATTCATTGCCAAAATCTGACTTCCTGGTTGATAGGATCTGAAAGAATGATTTATTCATAAATCAGTCTTTGGTACTTTTCTCACAAATACGCCAAGATGGGCTCATAAACACCCATAATAGAGCTCATTACATATACGTTTAAAGGTACAGTAGCATATTTCATTTAAAAACTCAGAGAATGGCTGTAAAATACTCATAAAGATCTAAATTACAACATCTTTTGGTGCAAGAAACCTTGACATTATAAGTGGAATGCTAAGTATGTTATTTCTTGTATAACTAAATTTCTAGAAAAAAGAAATATATATATATATATATATATATATATATATATATATATATATATATATATATATATATATACTATAAAAGTGAAGGAAATAAATCATTCACATTTAAAGAATCCCTTGAAGGGACTGTGCATCCATAAAATTTAATTCTCATTTCATCCAAATCTCATTGCAAACTTTTATGACTGCTTCCTTCCTCCTGCAGAACACATGGGGGAAAAATGTTAAGGAGAAAAGTTCCATTTTCCAGGAAATTACAATGAACAAGAAGTAAAGCTTTGTAGATTCAATTAAGGATGCAGATGCCCTATAAAACTGTCAAAAGTGGTTCGTACAACTTATTTGCAATATTTGAAAATGTCCAGAGAGAAAAAAAAAAAAATGCCTTAAAGGGAAAGTGCACCCCCAAAATGTAATTCTCATTCCATCCAAATCTCATCGAACACATTTATGTCTTCCTTTCTTTAGCAGAACACATGAATTTTTTTTTTTTTTTTTTTGAAGGTGGAATTCAATTAAATGACTATTTTCCAGGGAATTACAATGAACAGGAAGTAAAGCTTTGTAGCTATAATTAAGGATACAAACGTGCCATATAATTATCAAAAACATTTTTCACACAACTTATTTGCAGTATTCGAAGATGTTTGAAACCTTACAGTAGTTTTGTGTTTTAAATGGGTTTGTATCAACTGATTAATTAACAAAACTGGTCTCTCTTTTTGAGGCAAGAAACTTGTAAGAAATTGTAAGTGGGATGCTGATTATGTTATGTTTTCACCAAATTTCTAGAGAGAAAAAAAGACTATGAAAGTGAAAAAAGGGGGGTTGCTTTCCAGTTCATTCATATTGAAATATCCCTTAAAGGGAAAGTACACCCAAAAATTGCAATCTTATTTCATCCAAATCTCATTGCAAGCCTTTATGACTTAATTTCTTCTGCAGATAAAAAATAAAATAAATATCAAGGAGAAATTAAGTTTTAATTGTTCAGGAAATTACAATGATCAGGAAGTGGAGCTTTGTAGCTTCAATTAAAAATGCAGACATGCCATACAACTTTTGCTGGAAATTGGTTACAAAAAAAATAAAAAAAATAAAAATAAATAAATTTAAGCATTTTTGGCACAAGAAACCTTAGTTTTATAATTGAAATGAAGATAAATCATTCATAAAAAAAAATTCTAATTGCAAACCTTTCTTACATCCTTTCATCTGCAGAACACTTGAATAATAATAATAATAATAATAATAATAATAAAATAAAATAAAAAAATAGAGAAAAGTTTTTATTTTCCAGTGAAATCAACAAAGTGAAGCTTTGAAGCTTCAATTAAGAATGCAGATGCGCTATATAGCTGTCGGATAAATGGTTCACACAATTTATTTCAAAATATTCAATGATGTCTGAAGCCATACCGACTAAACTGATTGATGATTGACTAAATCAGGCTCTCTGATTGGCAAGATCTAAACAAGTGATCAATTCATGAATCAGACTTTTCTACTTTTTCACAAGAAACTCATCAGTGTGAGCTTATAAATAGCTAGCCAATCACAAAAGAACTCAGGTTTCATTTAAAAACTCAGTAATAAGTTGGACAATGGTCTAAACGACCTACTGTAAATTACAACTTTTTGATGCAATAAACCTTGACATACAGTAAGTGGAATGCTAAGTACGCTATTTCTTGTCACCAAATTTCTAGAGAAAATACTAAATGGAATTGCGAATATAATAATCGCTTTTAAGCAAGTGAGAGAAACCGACCACAATGTCAATGGTTTTTTTTTTTTTTTTTTTTTTTTTACCTGCCTCCATTTTTATTTTTTGCCAAAGGCTTTTTATCTGGGGGAACAGGAGATGGTGCTCCCTCAAAAAACATTCAGAGGACAAAATAAGAGGGCAAATCACTGTTTTTTCCTCAAGGAACTCAGCCTGAATGGTTCAAACCAGTGAACATGAATGGGATGCCAAAAATCAGCCCTTCCCAGAAGAATAAGTATTCATAAAAGTATGAATCACCCTCTTAATGTCAGACTAAGCAAAGTCAGAAGTCTCTCAAAGTTACGCTTTCTTGAAGAAAATCTCCCTATATGGATACAGTCCTTTGTTGGCTTTAACCACAACATCTGGTCTCTTCGTTTCCACTTTTTCTCATTTGTCGTCACCATTGATGCTCTGATAAAGCCATTGTGCCCTTCAGGGCCAAATCAATTTCCATTCAGATGATTCAGTCTTGTGTTTTTCTATGGTCGATGAAGGTGAAGGGTTGGTAATGACGGTGGCTAGACATTCAGACATTACCTGGAAAAATGAGTGTGTCCTTCTTATACAGACCTGCTTGATTTCAAACCACCCCTTCAAAGACTGTTTTTTTTTACTTTTGTTTGTCCATCCTCTATTTCATTATCTTATCCAGCAGTTTCATTAGAGCTTGCTTTAGTGGATCCTAGTAGATGAAGGCGACTGGAGATACTGCTAGAGTTTTTTGTTAAATTTTGAATAAAGCACGTGTGTGTCCAACAAGTTTGTGGATTGCATGACTCGAAAAGTAGACTTTCATTTTGATCCTATTCCTAGAAGACGTATGTGCTTTAAGCTTTGATTATTTTGCTTTATGTTGTAAGCAGGCCCATAGTAGCTGGTTTGTTTTATAAAGCAGTATGACAGATGATAATTGATATTGTGGATTTTTTGCAATGTGACTTTCTCCCCAAATTCTCATTACCGCAATGAATCAAAGCATCTAACATTTGAACAGTTAGATGGAGTTTATACTGTTTAAACAGAAACAAAATCCTTTAATTTACATTAAATGTATTACAATAATGGGATATATGTTTTAGGTTTTCCATTTACTGATTTATGTGATTTTTTTTATTTGTGTGTTTATTGTACATTATAAGTAAGAGAATGATATTTTAATTTCTACATTAATATAATGAGTAATAATGTATTTTTCATTCATTTTGCCTCGCATTCATGAGATTGATTGGTTTGTTGATTGGTAAATGTAATAAGAATTATATTTTACTTTCATTTATTTTACTTTAAAGTGATAAATGTTTTTTTTTTTTTTTAATTTGTTTACTTAATTAGATTTAGTTTTGCAGTGTAATACACATTATTTATGTATTTTTTTTTTTATTACTTGTTTTTGCATTACAACACTAAGAATTGGTTTTCATCGTTGTAATTAAATTTATTTATTCATTATGGTAATGAGAATTATATATATATATGGCATTACAGCCTACAGCTGTTTGGAATATATTGAAAATATAGTTTGAGTGTATTCCGGGTCTTTTTTCTGTTGTGCTGTCCTCACGTCTCTCCTCTGGTCTCATTGCGTTCTCCTCAGTTGCCCGTCCGAGTTTAAAAGCCCGAGGTGTGACGAGAGAGCTAACCCGTGCGATCACTACTGTCAGAACCAGGGCGTTTGTTCCCTCACCACCTATAACAAACCTCGCTGCAAGTAGGTCTTCCTGGTTCATTCAGTTTCCAAAACATTCCAGCTCACCCACAATCCCATCCACCGCGGTCAGCATGCGTCTGGCCTGTTCATGGAACAAACATCGCAAACCAACTCGCACAGCTTCCAAAGAGCACGTTTCACATTTCGCACGGCACTACGCTTTTCTGGACACATGCCACCGTTTCTCCGCTCCATTCTGTAGGTGTGCGTTTCTCAGTGTTTGTTTCATTTGTTTGTTTGTCATGAGGATGACCTGTCTTTGATTGCTCTACTGATATCCATTATTTTTTCCTCACATATTAGTCTATAAACACATAATTGACCCAGCATGAAATTTTCTTAAATATCTTTTTAATTGTAGGATGTCTAAATAAATTTGAAAAATGATCTTGATAATTCTATGTGGTACCCTATCCATGGATTTTCCAAGCATTTAGTTTTATTCAGCAGAAGATTTTTATCTAGAGGGATGTTCCAAACACAATCTGTTTCTTCTAGATGTTCTGTCACCTCCTTCAGACAGCAGTGCATCCGTGTGCATCCTCCTGCAGGAAAGAGAATCCCTGTCCACAGGAAGTTTGATTAAATATCGCTTTCGAACAGTTTCATTCACACCACCATCTCTCATAAGCGCATAATATCTCACATCATTGGAGTTCTGCTGTGGAAGCATGCCGTTTGGATCCAGGAAGTCCCTTGTCACACAAACACGCACTTTGCATGTGTCTCAAGTAAAAACAATGCATCCCTTGGGCTGGATTTTACACCTCCCCCTGTGAAACTGTGTGTATCATTAAAACTTGCTTGTCAAAACCAAAATCATTATAACAAATTATACCATAATAATGAATAAAGGAACCCTGAGAGAAAAACCTAATTATTGAGGTATAAGGGGTAAATTATATTTTGTATAAACCTAATCAAATGATGATTTGAAGAAGTCAAGGCATTGTAAATTTCACCAGCTGTGATATTTGTTTCTTCTCTGTTAACAGGTGCTCTGCAAACTGGTCAGGAACACAGTGCGAAAGACCCACAACCAAGACCAACCGCTCCGAAAACTTCAGCGGGAGTGAGTGTCACAAACACACATACTTGAAACTTAATCACAATCACAGTTAGAATCTATTGTTTTTTTGTTTGTTTGTTTTTTTTTTTACATGTTGCTAAGCTAGTGGCATATATATATATATATATATATATATATATATATATATATATATATATGTGTGTGTGTGTGTGTGTGTGTAATGTCATAAACATAGGGTGAGAAGTTGTTTTTCAATTAGATCGTTCTCATTATTGAATTATTTTATACTCTGCACTTCCCATATAGTCCACCATTTTGGATGATCATTGCAATGTATTCTGTGATTGTCTTGTGGCCTAATTCTTTAATTTAACGCAAGTCCGTCAGGAGAGAAAACACTGTTCTTTCTTTCTTTCTTTCTGTCTTATTTTGTAGTGAAAAACTTTCCCCTAATTGTCAGTCAAACAGTTTTAGACCGTTCAAGCATCTAATTTTTTTAAAAGAAGAGTTGACATTTTAGCCGTGTTAGCTAAGAGAGGTTAGCTGTTGGCATCAGGTAACCCAAATTTGAAAATCATGGTAAATTGCACTTATTTTGTCTTCTGGAAAAATGTAATTATCTCCTGTAGCTGCTGAAGGGCAGTACTAATGTACACATCTTCATTCTGTTAAAAAGTTTTCACCCCCGACTCTTAATATATCGCTAAATATATAATGTATACAAACTCAAAGTATGTGAATTTGGATTCATATCACTTCCATTTTATGTAAATAAAGTGTAACTGAATCATTGTAAAGTGCATGTAACATTTATTTTTTCTGTTCTTTTTTTCAGGAAGTATTGCCATAATAGTGCCTCTAGTTCTTCTTGTATGCATTATTGCCGCTGTTGCAGTGGGACTCCTTATTTGCAAAAGATGTCGAAGGTAAACACACAAACAAGTCTGTAATTAGCTGGATTAGATGTCTAATCAGAACATTAAACATCTTATTTATTGATGTTGCTGTATAACATCTCGTAAGCCAGCTGTGCTTCAGCATTTAACTGGTGTGCTAAATGTTCCTGTGAAAACTATACATAGATAATAGACATTTATCCCTTCACAGAGGTAAGCAGGTTCAACGGCAGCCCATGGCAAATGGTGGCTTGAACGTGGAGATCGGGAATCCATCCTATAACATGTACGAAGTGGACCACGACAATCACGTAGATGTGGGAAGCTTTCTTCACCCCAGCTTCACCCTTGATCCTCATAAGGTACTAAACGAGTAGAAACTTTAAGTTCTTAAAATCATTTTATGGATTTGACTGACATACTGTAAGTGGTTATTGCGTAAATCACATTTTATGTGATTTGTTGGTCTTAACTTTTTTTAGCCAATCTAATCGTGAATGACCATGTGTCAAAATCTGTGATTGTGATTTGTCATTAACTTTGGAGTAAATTATTCGTAAAATGATTCCCACATTGATTCGTGTTAAAGTCAAAATGTCATAAGTTCAATTTTTTTTTTTTTTTTTTTTTTTTTTACATTTATTCTGCTGGTATTTTATAGTTTTTTTTTTTTTTGGTTGTAGTTTTTGTTTCTAGTTTTAGTTATTTTAGTAGCCTACATCAACTTTTAAATTATCTTTTAAATCAGACATTTTAAATTAAAGTAGCTGAAGTAAAAGTTTGCTTTTCTATATCTTATTTTGTGTTAATATGCAAGTAATCAAATGGTGTTTTTTTAAGTTAACAAAAATAGCTCAGATTTTTCCACATTCAAAAAAATCTAAATAACATAGAATAATAACAGATCATTGGATTCCAATGCTATCTCATGACCAATTTGTACGTATTTTATTCCTACGAATTTGTACGATTTGTCTAGACCCCAGTGATGTGTAAGTTTAGGGGCGTGGTTAGCTGTAGGTCATTTGTACAAATTGATACGAATTGTGCAACTCGTAAAATATGTACAATTTAGCACAAATCATATGAAATTGTACGAATGAGGACGTACAAATTCATATGAAATAGCCACCACGTAAAATATGTATGAATTGCCGTAAGATTCAGATTCAGATATACAGATTCAGTATCCAAAAATGTCCTAAAGTGCTCCATATGGTTTGAGTTTTTTTAGTGCCTAAAGTCTCTATGCATTTTGATTGGTTTAGTAAAACAATAAATTTTATTTTAATTAACATTTTTATAAACCTCTTTGATTCTCTCTCTTTTATATATCCAATGTCCCACAAGGTGGGACCGATTTCTTTCCCTCAAATCAATTGAGTCATAAACTGGCTTTACATTTAATTTGGGTTCGAACCAGAATTACCTAAATTATTTTGTCTATTTTATAGTTTTAATCTGCAAGTTTGTTTAAATATACAATGCTTCTTATGTTTTTGATTTGTTTTTCAGGGCTGGTGTGTGAAGTCAAGCGACTCGCGCAATTTACCCCCTGTGCGCCCAATGACTGCACACACTTTACCCATCCAGAACGTTCCAAAGGAACTCATTCCAGGACAGGTGGATTCCAGAACTCTTTAATATGGTGTGTTTTATGATTATTAAGAAAATAAACCAAACTAAAACATCTTTGTATTTTTTCCAGGCCATGAACTATTCAAACCCCATCTATTCAAAGATGACTTACCATGACAGACAGCACTGTCGAAAACCAGTCATCAACCTCGACATGAGACGCAATTTACTCCCAAAGAGACTGGAAACTACAATTCGAGAAACGGCAGCATAACATAACTTATCCACGACCTGCTTTTTTTTTTTTTTTTTTTTTTATAAAGATCTGAATAAAATTATAAAATATAAAAAAAAACATTTTTATGTCCAGTTAGGTTAAATCGTCTCTTTTTGCATCCCACATATATGTGCCGGTTTTGGTTTTAGTTTATTTTTGTTGCAACCAAAAAAATTTTTTTTATAAATTACAAACACAGTGTTTTTCTTTGCTTTGCGACTTTGTTAATGCACTACACGAATATGAAAAAATGAAACAGACAAAGCTGCTCAATCTTAAAAGGCTTTATATACATTTAAAGATAATTTTATATAGTTGTTTATTTACCTACACACTATGTATATGTTTTCCTGTTGGTAAAATGATCGCCAATGCCTAGATATTCCCAAGTTGCCTCTTACATTTAGCAGTATTAGAAAAAAAGAGACACTTATTTAATTAATTGATCATATGCTCATCACAGATTTTATTTTTGATATCTCTCATTAATGTTTCTTGCATATGTTTAAGTTGACCAGTGTTTCCAGGTGTTTCAATTATGCAGCCAAAACCGAAAGTAAAACCAATCCACAATGGTTTTTGCAACTGTACAACTTGAAAACATGTTATTTAATTTTCATATCGCAAATGTCCTTAAGCACTTAAAAGGACTGAGAATGGATTTTGTCACATAGACTCACTTTCATTCACTGGTTGTGAAATAACATGCGCGGGACTCTTGTAATGTCCTGTTTGAAGAAAAAAACACATTCTCTGTGCAAATGTACACAAGAAGAAGTTTTATAATTTTATAGTTGATTTGTACGTCCAGTTTGCTTGTATTTTCTGGAAATATATTAAATGTAGAACTTTTATAAAAAAAAAACTATGTACACAATATATTGGTCCGTCTTCACCTTGGGTTGAAGTGTTTTATAATTATAAGATTAACTAGCTTGATATTGCACTGTGCATTCGTACAGGTTGCTGTTGTATAGGGGGAAATGAAGGACATTTATTGGTTTAATACATATAGCTACACCTAATGTGATTTTGGACCAGGAACTATGAAATAAAGTGGGTTTTCTTGACATTTTCAATGTTTTTAGTTGTTATTGCAATGTGTTGGTGTTGCATAACTTTTTTTGCATATAGACCATTAAAATAGACCAAGATGGCGGTGCGTACACAGCGCAAGGCTCAGCGTCTCTCCAGTTTTGGCAATTTTTCCTGCTCGACTCGGGTCTTTTCATACTGAACAGCTTTGCCTTAACATCTTACACACAACAGGAGCTTTTGGATATTGGTGTGGATTTTGCCAACAGTTTTATCACCAATCCTTGACTCATCCCTGAGATCTCCAGGACACCAAAGGCTACGCACTCTACCCAGCTGGGCGGAAGGGTTGCAGGAGGCATCGAGATTATAAACAAAAGTGGGGGAAATGCAGAGGTTTAAGAGCTAAGCTAAAGCTAACAGCTCTGCCTTTCTTTACCCAGCATTTTCCTCGCTTATGTGTGGTCACTGGTGAACAAAATGGACGAGTTACGACTTCACATCACCCACAGCAAGACATTTGGATTGCAATGTCATAGTTTTCACAGAAACATGGCTACACAGCGATGGACCCAATAATGCTATTGAGCTAGCCGGACATTACACACCCCAGGCAGATAGGACATCAGATGACTTCCGCAAGAGCAGAGTTGGTGGATTGTGCATTTATGTTAACAAAGCTTGGTGAATGAACACTGTCATTGTTGGAAGACACTGCTCAGCTTACCTAGGTTTTCCCATGGTTAAGTGTAGACCTTTTTATTTGCCGCGGGAGTTCACTTCCCCCATTATAACTGCAGTCTATATTCTACTGGATGCTAATGCCGAGCTTGCTATGATCAAACTGCGTGCAGCCATTAGTAGACAACAGACTGCTAACCCGGAGGCTGCTTTTATTCTAGTAGGTGAAAAAAAATATATATATTCAAAATTATATCTTGAGTCTGAATAATTTTTTGATTGAATGTGGATTAATTTTTGTTAAAACTACAAATTATTTCAGTCAAGAGAAGTGAGTGATTTTCTTTCTTTCATTTTCTTGGATTAACGTTAAGGACACAGACAGGAGCTAGTTAACAGCAGAGCACTTTCGACATAAGCAACAGTTTTTTTTTTTTTGTTGTTGTTGTTGTTTTTGAGGATACTCTCCAAATGGATATTTTGACATAATTTTGTATATATTTTTCTGTCTAAGAGCAAGAAGAGGCAAATTTGGTGTTCAAGCACTTTGAGACAGATCTCTCTTGCGTACGTCCTGTGCGCACAGAACAACTGTGCACAGATGCTGAATCAGGCTATTTCACAACCTTTCTCTTTGCATGTTTAAACTGTGATTTGTATTTGTTTGTTCAGGTGCAGGAGGATGTGTAGTAGAGCTTGGTTCTGTATTTCTGTCCATGAGACATGGCTCTTCACGTGCGCACCAAACCCGGGCATGCGAGTACCCACATAGAAAACGGACTTGGCCCAAATGTGGCCTCAAGCTGGCACTGCTGGCCTCCTGTCCGCAATGGCATGTACCCTTTCAGCCAGAGCTGAGCCATCTGTGGCAATGACAGCACGGCGTGGATCCAGTAAACAATATCCGGGCCAATTGTTGGTGGGAGGAGTGTGGCCCAGATCAGACAGGTGACATGTGGCCCAAATCAGGCAATGATATGGCAGCATATTATTTGACCCATGAAAAACAAGATAAATACAATAGTGCATTATAATGTTTAAATGATCACATACATTTTAATGAAGTGTAGTATTGTTAAAATGTAGTCTTTGAAATGGCAAGTCAAAACAGAATTAAATATTATCATATATTATTTTTGCATTGTAGTGTTGGCTCAGATTTGGCCCGCGCAAATTCCATGGGAGCCAAATGTGGGCTGGATCTGGGCAGAAACTGCTTGCTGTCTGTGTTGGGTCTGGGCTATATAAGGCTCAGGTGTTGCTCAGATTTGGGGATTCTGGTTTACTTAAGTCTGAGAATTGGCACCAATAATAAACCAGTTCAGGGCCAGTTAAGGGTGATTAACTGGCTGAGATTTGGGCCGGTTATGGCCCATTTCTAGCCCTTGTCTTTAATCCAGTTCTGGGCCACTTCAGGGCCGTCATTCTTTGAGGTACTTGAGCCGAGGGAAAAGTGAATGTTTGGGCCAGAAGACATTTGCTATGTGGGTACTCACTTGAGTTTTTTTTTTTGTGTTTGAATGCTTTAAACTCTTAAACGTTTGAATTGGCAAGGCTTAACAATAAGTGCAAATGATAAGCTTTCATGACGATGTGCAGCAGTGGCATGTCAACTGTCCTGAGCATCTTTTTAGGCTGGCCTCTGTCACTGGGGGCTCCCTCCTCAGCTGTGGGCCCTTATAATCATCACCAACCTCACTAGCAATGACCCTGCCTACAGCTTCCATGCAGAAATGAAGTTACATTTACAGTATTTACAACAATGGGCAAAAACAAATCTGTTAAAAAAAGTCTGTTGAAAACTTCACAAAAAAACAACAACAACAAAACACTGGGTGTGTAAAGTGAACGGAAAAGAAAAAGATCAAACGGAATTCACAATATCTGTACAAAATTTTATTATACAGAGTTTATCTTTCTTTTATTAACAACAAACACAATTTCAGCCAGCAACACCATCAACAACATCCCACATCCACATCAGTTCCAGTTTCAGACTATTAATAAGTTTTTTTATTATTATTATATTAACTGACTGGAAAACCATGAAGACTTCAAAGAGATAAGAATGTATGCTTGATGATAGAATCATAAACTAAGATGCCACACATGAAAAAAAAAATGCAATCATGGAAAATTCAAAGTGTTCATGAAGTGAAAGCAATTTTATTTTAGTCACAAGCACTGCACTTCATAAAGCAGGTTTATTCATTTCATTCTTGATTGTAATTATTCTGATTATTCTAATTATATGTTGGCAGCGTTTCACGATCACCAGCTGGAATGCCCATGAGCTCCTCCAAAGGGCATGTCATGCCTGATTTTTACCATTCACTCAGGACTTCATTTCCCATAATCCTTTGCTTGGACTTATCTGCACACATCAAGCACCTTGTCTCATTACCTCATCATTAACACACTATAAAATATGCTTACACACTCAAACAGATTGATTTTGATTGTTAGACTATACTTGCCTTGCTTTTGAGATTTGATCTTGGACTGTTTATGTATGTTGGGATTGTCTCCTGCCTGCCCCGACCTTTGCCTGTTCTGTGGATCCCTCTTTTGGATTATCTTGGATGTACAGATTTTGCTGGTGTTTTGACCCTGCCTGTTCTGACCACATTTCAGGAATAATCCACACCTCAGTTGACCATGACTACATCACATTACACAGTGACTCCTAAAACAGAGGTAATGAAAAGGGACTTCACTTCATCTTTTAAAAGGAAAAAGGCTATAATGCATTTTAAGAATATATTACAATGTGTTTCCTGCAAAGACAGATATTTTTATCCTAATCTATTTTGTAAAGTTAACATTGTATTTGTGTCACTGTAATATTGGTAATTGATAGTATTGTTTATTATTGTTTTAATTGCATTTTTTTTTCTCAGCTGTAATTTATATTTGCATATATACATACATATGACAAACACTTTATTGTTTGTATGATGATTCCATTGGAAGCTTTGATAAATCATTTTAATGCATGTGAAAAATTGAGCCAAATGCAAATATCAAATCTTATTTATTTTTATTTCTTTTTTTTAGATGTTTTGCTTTAATATGTCTTGATTTATGGCCATTTAAACACATTGATCAATGTGTGTGTGTGCTCTTGTTTTTGTGACATATCAGGACACAACTCTGTATAATGACATGGGTATGACACAGGTATTACAAGGAGAGGGTGACTTATGAGGACATAACCCATGTCCCCATTTTTCAAAACACTTATAAATCATACAGAATGAGTTTTTTTTTTTGAGAAAGTGTGTGTGTGTGTGTGTGTGTGGCCCCACCCCACTCACCACACTCACAAAAGTACACCCCACACACAATCACCTTCAGCTTCCTCAGCAAGGCAGTTTCTGAAGGGAAGGCATCATGTTCTGCTTCAGAATGTCACAGTAGGCCTACTGTACATGCTGGAATCCATGTTTCCCTCATTGAAGTGCAGCTCCCCAGCACCAACCACACCCATGCAGGCCTCATGATGCTATCACTACCATGTTTGACTGTAGAGGACACAATTTTCTTGGTATTCCTCACCAGGGTGTCGCCAAAAATGCTGGACACCATATCTTAGTTTCATTAGACAACAGGACATGGTTTCAGAAATTCTTGCTCTTGGACAGAAAAAAAAAAATATATACAGTGGGGCTCGAAAGTTTGGGCACCCCTTGCAGAATCTGTGAAAATATGAGTGATTTTCAAAAAATAAGAGAGATCATACTAAATGCATGTTATATTTTATTTAGTACTGTCCTGAGTAAGATATTTTACATAAAAGATATTAACATTTAGTCCACAAGACAAAACAAATGCTGAAATTATTAAAATAACCCCACTCAAAAGTTTGGGAACCCTTGGTTCTTAGTACTGTGTTCTGTTACCTACCTATTGCCGGTTCAAGATTCAAACCCACAACCCTAGGGAATATATATATATAAGATGTATATATAATAATAATAATAATAATAATAATAATAATAATATGTATATATATAATAATAATAATAATAATAATAATAATATATATATATATATATATTGTGACGAGTCAGCTGCCTCCTCCCTGATTGTCACCGGCACCCCGTCCTAAATCGCCGCCCTTCACCAGGCTCCCGACTGGAGTGGGTGTGTGAGAGGAGGGGCGCTGGACGAGTCAGGGCTGGCGGCGTGTGATGGGGCACACCTGAAGGAAGTGGAGCCTCATTACCGCCGCTGTTTAAAAGCCCAACGCGCCTCTCCTCAGGAGACCGGTCTCTTCCCCGTGCATGCACGCTGGTGTCCTCGTGGGTCCAGGAAGGGTGCGTTGAGGGACTCCCGCGCCACAAGAGACGTGAGCAGCCGGACCCGCGATCCGGAGGAGAACCGCACCCGTTTACACGGCCGACGGGCCAGGATGCCGGGCCGTCCATCCCCTACCAGCGCCGCGGCCGACGAGAGAGATGCGGCCGCTAGAGGAAGCCGCCGCCCCTCGCGCCCCGGACCAAGGAGGGGAGCGCGTGCGGCCGCCGGACTCCGCCCCTTACCTGGACCCTTCCTCCATGAACACTGCCCGACCTACACAAATCCCGCAGCACGACGAGGACACCAGATTCCCTGTTATTTTGGACACTTTCCCCCTTTGGCCACTTTTATCCCCTTTGTTTTATGATTTCTGTTAATAAAAGCCTCTCCGAGGCCTGACGCCACGCCCACTGTGTCTGTCTTGTGCTCCTCCCGTGACACTGGTGGAGAATGCGGGCAGGCGGAGCCTAGACAGCGCAGTTGGGAAACGTCTGGTGACGTCACTCCCTCTCGCTTGCAAACGTTCGTGAGAACCCAGACTGGGACGGAGGAAAACTGGGGACAGCCTCCCAGCCACACAAGGGGTAAGTGACTTTTCCATTGTCATTTTACCCTTTGGTTGGTTGAGGCTGTCACTAAAACCCGGTTTCTCTGTCCCTGTTCTGGTGCGCTGCGAGAGGGAGGACCGCCCGGAGAGGAATCCCCGCCCACTCCGACCGTTTGGAGTCTGGTTGAGGATGGTAGCACTCCCGTGTGGGTGGCGCTCTGGGGACGGGGATGTCGCTTGGGAGGGGGAATGTGACGAGTCAGCTGCCTCCTCCCTGATTGTCACCGGCACCCCGTCCTAAATCGCCGCCCTTCACCAGGCTCCCGACTGGAGTGGGTGTGTGAGAGGAGGGGCGCTGGACGAGTCAGGGCTGGCGGCGTGTGATGGGGCACACCTGATGTGAATGGAGCCTCATCCCCGCCGCTGTTTAAAAGCCCAACGCGCCTCTCCTCGGGAGACCGGTCTCTTCCCCGTGCATGCACACTGGTGTCCTCGTGGGTCCAGGAAGGGTGCGTTGAGGGACTCCCGCGCCACAAGAGACGTGAGCAGCCGGACCCGCGATCCGGAGGAGAACCGCACCCGTTTACACGGCCGACGGGCCAGGATGCCGGGCCGTCCATCCCCTACCAGCGCCGCGGCCGACGAGAGAGATGCGGCCGCTAGAGGAAGCCGCCGCCCCTCGCGCCCCGGACCAAGGAGGGGAGCGCGTGCGGCCGCCGGACTCCGCCCCTTGCCTGGACCCTCCCTCGATGAACACTGCCCGACCTACACAAACCCTGCAGCACGACGAGGACACCAGATCCCCTGTTATTTTGGACACTTTCCCCCTTTTGGCCACTTTTATTCCCTTTGTTTTATGATTTCTGATAATAAAAGCCTCTCCGAGGCCTGACGCCACGCCCACTGTGTCTGTCTTGTGCTCCTCCCGTGACAATATATATATATATATATATATATATATATATATATATATATATATATATATATATATATATATATACCGCCACCCCCCCCCCATCTGTCACCTGATGATCCTCGACTGTCTTTCTGTTTTGTGATGGTTGTGCATGAGTCCCTTGTTTGTTCTGAACAGTTAAACTGAGCAGCGTTCTTCAGAAAAATCTTTAAGGTCCTGCAGAGTCTTCAGTTTTCCAGCATCTTTGCATATTTGAACCCTTTCTAGCAGGGACTTTATGATTTTGAGATGCATCTTATCACACTGAGGACATTTGAGGGACTCAAACACAACTATTAAAAAAGATTGAAACATTCACTGATGCTCCAGAAGGAAACAAGATGCATTAAGAGCTGGGGGTGAAAACTTTAAGAATTTGAAGATCAAGGTAAATTGTACTTAATTTGTGTACGGGGAAACATACAAGTATCTTCTGTTGCTTACGAAGGGCAGAACTAAATGGAAAAAAAAATTATATTTCAACAAAATAAGACAAATTTGGCCATCTTCATCATGTTCAAAAGTTTTCATCCCCAGCTCTTAATGCATCTTGTTTCCTTCTGGAGCATCAGTGAATGTTTCAATCTATTTTAATAGTTGTGTTTGAGTCCCTCAAATGTCCTCAGTGTGATAAGATGCATCTCAAAATCATAAAGTCACTGCTAGAAAGGGTTCAAATATGCAAAGATGCTGGAAAACTGAAGAATCTGCAGGACCTTAAAGATATTTCTGAAGAACGCTGCTCAGTTTAACTGTTCAGAACAAACAAGGGACTCATGCACAACCATCACAAAACAGAAAGACAGCCGAGGATCATCAGGTGACAGATGGGGGCGGGGTGTCGGTATATATATATATATATATATATATATATTATTATTACTATTATTATTATTATTATATATATATATACAAATTAATATTATTATTATTAATATATATATACATTTTATATATATATTCCCTAGGGTTGTGGGTTTGAATCTTGAACTGGCAATACCATGACTGAGGTGCCCTTGAGCAAGGCACCGAACCCCCAAATGCTCCCCGGGCGCCGCAGCAAAAATTAGTGGCCAGTGCTCCGGGTGTGTGTGTGCACTTTGGATGGGTTAAATGGAGAGCACGAATTCTGAGTATTGGTCACCATACTTGGCTGAATGTCACGTCACTTATATGTATAAGATACATATGGGGGGGGGGGGGGGGGGTGAGCTAGGGGTGAGCTAGGAGACTTCTTCTCGAAACTCTCCCAAACAGCATGTGGGGATGGAGCAGCAGTTTTTTTTTTTTTTTTACTTTTTTTTTTTTTTTTTAGAAAGGCTTTGTGACTCAACTATTTTCTGCAGTTCTCCAGCTGTGGTCCTTTGAGAGTCTTTAGCCACTCAAACTCTCTTTCTCACGATGCAGTAGGACGATATAGACACATGTTCTGATGCTGGAAAGTTTTTTTTTTTTTTTTTTTTTTTTTTTTCATAAAGCTGCTTTACTAATTTGTGAAGTTTAATCTTTTGTTGCACATCAGAAATATATTCTTTGTTTTTTTGTTTAAGGGAATAAGGGCTTTGTTTTCCCTCCTATTTATATTTCTGTGAAAACAGGAAGCCATGGCTGGATATATATATATATATATATATATATATATATATATATATATACAGATTTGAGATGGCACTGTACCTCTGTACCTTCTTTAGTCAATTGTCTTATCTTGTATTCAATCAAAGTCATTACAATTCACCACAGTCACACTAAAGTTCAATATAGGTGTTATCAGTCCTCAGTGATATGTGTATGTTATGTGTGACAAAGTGTTGATCTAAATAACTGCTAAAATGATTATTTGAACAACATAATATGACATAGAATCAACCAAACATCTAGCCTCATCTTCTGTCATGGCTGATTTGAGAAGAAAAGAAAAAGTAAGAAAGCACCACTTAGGAGCATACATGCATTTTTAACTTAAACTGTAACATGTCTTCTGCCAGATATTCCAAGAACTGAAAAAAAGTGTGGTGAAAGAATGTGTGGTTTCCTATTTCACATATGGAAAAAAAAAGGACACATGCAGACATACAGAGCTCTGTGCAGCGGATTTTGGTAGTTGCAAACATCAAAAGTGAATTCAGACTTGTTGCAGGTAGGCTATTATTTATATATTTGATTTTATGGCATGATTCGAGAAAAGGCAAATATCCAGCAAGCCGATTTTGTCCTTATTCATGCACTAAAGCTATTGGCTTGACTTTGAAATGCTTGTAATGTATTTTTATGCTCTCTGAGGTAAAGTTAACATGAGGGTGGAGAGAAAATATTATATTATATTATAATACTTCAAGATAATGTGAAGGTAACACTTTGTAATTATAATAATAAATCATTAACAAATATTATGCAGTGTTCACCGGATCATTAGTTCATATTTATGAACATATCTAGAAACATGAAATTATGTGCTTGTAAATGTTTACTAATAACTGTATTAAACATTACCTAATACTTTACATTTCATGTGAATTAAAAAGCGTACAAATGCCATTAAACTTCTAATTCATATGATCATGCACATCTTGAAAATCTACAAATGATTTTAACAGATGTTATACAAAAATGTAACGTACAGTACTACACTTTTGCTGTTATGGAGGAGGGATATGAGTAAGATTAGGGACAGGTTCGGTGGTATGGTTTTAAGGTTGGGTAAGGGCAGTACTGCAAAAACATGAATAGAAGATTAATAAATAATTTGTAAAGATGTGAAAATATGGTGAATTCCAATCATTTTGGACACTTTTATTTACTTATTTATTTTGCCATCAAAATGACTGTTCATAAAGGTACTAATAATGATTAGTAAATATTTACATTTGATGAATAGTTTCCTCTTTAGATTGGGTACTGCAAAGACATTAACAAACTATAAATAAATGATTTAAGATGTGCAAATAGTATAAGTCTACACAACAAACAAAGACCAAATATATGACCTTTTCAGACTGTGAAACTACATGAGTATATTAAGATGAATAGTTTGTGTAGTGCTTACAATTACTAATTATGCTATATTTTCACAAAATTTGATTATTAGCAGCATTAGCTAATATGTGAACTGAAGTTTAATGACATTTGTAGGTATTCAAATGTAATGTAAATATTGTATAATTTTACATTTTTAAATTGCATTGAAAGTTAAATGGCATTTGTAAACATTAACTAATTATCTGTTAAGCATTATATAATGTTTGTTAATTATTTATTAATTAAGCTTTTAATAATTTTAATTTTCATTAAGTAATAATCTGTTAATCATTTGGCAAGTTCATTAGTTAATATTAACAAGCTCATTATCTCATAATTCTGGATATATGATTATTAGGGGTGGAATGGTACAGAAATGTCACGGTTCGGTATGTACTCCGGTTCGTGGGTCACTGTTCGATGCGATTTCAGTACAACAGAAAGACATAACACATCTAGTATGCTCGGTTTCTTTTCATTTATTTTGAACAGACAGTAGTACAAATTGAAAAAAAACTAATAATAATTCCACCTGGATGTGAAAATACTAACTGTTATTACACTGTTATATATAAAATATGAAGTACATGTATACATAAAAAATGAATTCTCAAAATATAATTGATTTAGTTTACAGATAAACAAGTGAACAAAAAGTGTGACACAACGTAGTATGTACGCTGAGTTTCAGTTTATTTTTGTGTCAGGCTTCATTTGTTCACAGAAAGGAAACTCAAATGGCAGAAAGCAACTTCCTATTTGTTATCTTTATTTAAAAAAACCACAGTGTTTTGTTTTCATTTTGAGTGGAAACAAATAGAATCTGACCTTTATACAGTGATGCATTATTAATAAGACAATAAGTGTATAAAGTTGATTTTGCTGGTATAAGGAACCCATTGAAGTGATCACGCCGGTGCGAGTGCACACCAAGTGGCAATCTCCCTCTCTCTCTCGTGAAGCCAACAAGTGAGTGACTTAAACTGCAATTCATCGACTGGCCGCCTAACCCTGGCTGGGAAAATGCCCAACTTTACAGCAGACAAAAAACAAAAAAAAAACATATTCACAGCCTGGTTCAAAACATTAGTTTGGCCTATTTGGCTAATTTTGCCCTTTTCATGGCTACTGTGAGTGGGTAAATTGTTTTAGTACTCATCCGTTTAAATTATATTAAGCCTTAAAGTTCTGCATAATTAAGGGCGTGGCCACTTGAGTGACAGGTGGATTACCGCTGCTGTCACCGCTGTCGTGCTAGGTGGGCGTGGCTTCAGCAACCCTTTTTGCCCATTTTTGATTATCCGGGAGTGACATAAACAGCTTTGGTTCCAGCATTACTAACTTGACCGCATAGTTTGTACATTATCTACTTTAAATACAGTGAACCAAACATTAGCGCGCCCACCCTTATGTTATTGTTGAAATGTGACTGAAACACAAAGCCTATAATTTACATAATAAATAACAGTTTAGCATTTAGATGCATTACATCACAAATGAACATTCACTTGTTGTTCTTCTGCTAGCGACTGGTTATCAAACAGTGTTGCATTTGTGTGGGTGCCCCCTTTTGGATTGGGGTGAATTGCCTGTATTCGATGTAAGGTCTCATGAACTGAACCGAGATGCCCATATCGTGACAGTTCAATACAAATACATATCATTCTACCCCAAATTAATATATATTAAGTAATGTTTAGTTAAACATTACATTACAGCATTACACTACTAATTAGAAGAAGCTAATCAAGGTTTCTAGAAAGCTTCAGGTATTGAGATTTATTCAAGGTTAGAGCAAAATTTTGCAGGACTGTACTGTAGCTCTCCATGAACAAACATTGACAGTTTGAGATGGCACTGTACCTCTGTACCTTCTTTAGTCAATTGTCTTATCTTGTATTCAATCAAAGTCATTACAATTCACCACAGTCACACTAAAGTTCAATATAGGTGTTATCAGTCCTCAGTGATATGTGTATGTTATGTGTGACAAAGTGTTGATCTAAATAACTGCTAAAATGATTATTTGAACAACATAATATGACATAGAATCAACCAAACATCTAGCCTCATCTTCTGTCATGGCTGATTTGAGAAGAAAAGAAAAAGTAAGAAAGCACCACTTAGGAGCATACATGCATTTTTAACTTAAACTGTAACATGTCTTCTGCCAGATATTCCAAGAACTGAAAAAAAGTGTGGTGAAAGAATGTGTGGTTTCCTATTTCACATATGGAAAAAAAAAGGACACATGCAGACATACAGAGCTCTGTGCAGCGGATTTTGGTAGTTGCAAACATCAAAAGTGAATTCAGACTTGTTGCAGGTAGGCTATTATTTATATATTTGATTTTATGGCATGATTCGAGAAAAGGCAAATATCCAGCAAGCCGATTTTGTCCTTATTCATGCACTAAAGCTATTGGCTTGACTTTGAAATGCTTGTAATGTATTTTTATGCTCTCTGAGGTAAAGTTAACATGAGGGTGGAGAGAAAATATTATATTATATTATATTATAATACTTCAAGATAATGTGAAGGTAACACTTTATAATAATAAATCATTAACAAATATTATGCAGTGTTCACCGGATCATTAGTTCATATTCATTCACATATCTAGAAACATGAAATTATGTGCTTGTAAATGTTTACTAATAAATGTATTAAACATTACCTAATACTTTACATTTCATGTGAATTAAAAAGCGTACAAATGCCATTAAACTTCTAATTCATATGATCATGCACATCTTGAAAATCTACAAATTATTTTAACAGATGTTATACAAAAATGTAACGTACAGTACTACACTTTTGCTGTTATGGAGGAGGGATATGAGTAAGATTAGGGACAGGTTCGGTGGTATGGTTTTAAGGTTGGGTAAGGGCCACAATGTGTATGGGGTCAATTTGATTACTGTCAGGTAAAACAATTCAGTCTATTTATATTACATTTTTTGTTAAATGATAAGTGAAATACTTTATGGAAATGTTTTTTCCTCCAGTTGATGTATGACTCAATGAATATTATGGTTAATGATACACAATAGTATGCTAATATAAGTGTCTAGGTATAAACAAAAAAAAAAAAAACAAACAAACATACTAAAAGTACCACTTGTGATATGTCTTTACCAAGCATTAAACTAAATGTCCAGTGTCAATAAAGTTACTAAATAAATAAAATATATAAATATAATAACCATTTACAAATAATGGATAGTCTCCACTTTAGATTCAGTACTCATGATTACTTTAGATTCAAAAACATGAATAGAAGATTAATAAATGATTTGTAAAGATGTGAAAATATGGTGAATTCCAATAATTTTGGACACTTTTATTTACTTATTTTGTAATCAAAATGACTGCTCATAAAGGTACTAATAAAGATTAGTAAATATTTACATTTGATGAATAGTTTCCTCTTTAGATTGGGTACTGCAAAGACATTAACAAACTATAAATAAATGATTTAAGATGTGCAAATAGTATAAGTCTACACAACAAACAAAGACCAAATATATGACCTTTTCAGACTGTGAAACTACATGAGTATATTAAGATGAATAGTTTGTGTAGTGCTTACAATTACTAATTATGCTATATTTTCACAAAATTTGATTATTAGCAGCATTAGCTAATATGTGAACTGAAGTTTAATGACATTTGTAGGTATTCAAATGTAATGTAAATATTGTATAATTTTAGATTTTTAAATTGCATTGAAAGTTAAATGGCATTTGTAAACATTAACTAATTATCTGTTAAGCATTATATAATGTTTGTTAATTATTTATTAATTAAGCTTTTAATAATTTTAATTTTCATTAAGTAATAATCTGTTAATCATTTGGCAAGTTCATTAGTTAATATTAACAAGCTCATTATCTCATAATTCTGGATATATGATTATTAGGGGTGGAATGGTACAGAAATGTCACGGTTCGGTATGTACTCCGGTTCGTGGGTCACTGTTCGATGCGATTTCAGTACAACAGAAAGACATAACACATCTAGTATGCTCGGTTTCTTTTCATTTATTTTGAACAGACAGTAGTACAAATTGAAAAAAAACTAATAATAATTCCACCTGGATGTGAAAATACTAACTGTTATTACACTGTTATATATAAAATATGAAGTACATGTATACATACAAAAAATGAATTCTCAAAATATAATTGATTTAGTTTACAGATAAACAAGTGAACAAAAAGTGTGACACAACGTAGTATGTACGCTGAGTTTCAGTTTATTTTTGTGTCAGGCTTCATTTGTTCACAGAAAGGAGACTCAAATGGCAGAAAGCAACTTCCTATTTGTTATCTTTATTTAAAAAAAGCAGTGTTTTGTTTTCATTTTGAGTGGAAACAAATAGAATCTGACCTTTATACAGTGATGCATTATTAATAAGACAATAAGTGTATAAAGTTGATTTTGCTGGTATAAGGAACCCATTGAAGTGATCACGCCGGTGCGAGTGCACACCAAGTGGCAATCTCCCTCTCTCTCTCGTGAAGCCAACAAGTGAGTGACTTAAACTGCAATTCATCGACTGGCCGCCTAACCCTGGCTGGGAAAATGACCAACTTTACAGCAAAAAAAAAAAAAAAAAATGTTTACAGCTTGGTTCAAAAAAAATAGTTTGATCTATTTGGCTAATTTTGCCCTTTTCATGGCTACTGTGAGTGGGTAAATTGTTTTAGTACTCACCCGTTTAAATTATATTAAGCCTTAAAGTTCTGCATAATTAAGGGCGTGGCCACTTGAGTGACAGGTGGATTACCGCTGCTGTCACCGCTGTCGTGCTAGGTGGGCGTGGCTTCAGCAACCCTTTTTGCCCATTTTTGATTATCCGGGAGTGACATAAACAGCTTTGGTTCCAGCATTACTAACTTGACCGCATAGTTTGTACATTATCTACTTTAAATACAGTGAACCAAACATTAGCGCGCCCACCCCTATGTTATTGTTGAAATGTGACTGAAACACAAAGCCTATAATTGACATAATAAATAACAGTTTAGCATTTAGATGCATTACATCACAAATGAACATTCACTTGTTGTTCTTCTGCTGGCGACTGGTTATCAAACAGTGTTGCATTTGTGTGGGTGCCCCCTTTTGGATTGGGGTGAATTGCCTGTATTCGATGTAAGGTCTCATGAACCGAACCGAGATGCCCACATCATGACAGTTCAATACAAATACATATCATTCCACCCCAAATTAATATATATGAAGTAATGATTAGTTAAGCATTACATTACATAATGTTTGTTAGTGTTTAATTAATAAATGTTATTATAAAGTGATACCAATGTCAATAATAACAATAAAAAATAAGATATTGAAGGAAAGCAAAAGTTGGAAGTATATGTATAGAGTTATTATACGGCCACATATATCTGGAAAAGAATTGAAGAATTGCAAAATAAAATAAAGTACTGAGAAAAAAATGAACGTGCTTCTTACAAACAAAAATAAAGAATTGCAAAAGAAAAAAAAAAGTATTGTGAGAAAAAAAGAAGCTTTGCAAACCAAAATAAGCAATTGCAAAATATAAATAAAACAGAGCAAAGGCAATTATTTTGCAACACATTTTCCATGGCCATAGCTACTGATTTATTTGGCCAAGAGATATTAATTTGTGGGAATTTCATATTAACTCGTGGGAATGTCATATTATGTCGTGGCCACAAGATCATTTTAACGAGGTAACAACATACTTATGTCGTGGCCTCGAGATGCTATGTTAAGGGAAAGACATCCATTTTTTGTGGCCACGACTTCGTATGTTGAGGGAACGACATGTTGTTCTCATGGCCACGAGTTTAATGTGTAAACAAACCTGCGTGACTATAGAAACCTGGGATTATCAGATATGTATTTATTATAATATTTTATTTTGAATTAAGAAAATATTATGTTATTTATTATAGAAAATATGTTGTTATTAAATTGTTATATTAACTATATGCCTTGGCTACCGGACTTTATTACATGCCAGTGGCGGCTCTAGGGCGGTGCTTTACGGGGCTATAGCCCCATCAGAAACTTGCTTAGCCCCTAGTTTCATTTGTAAATGAAAACACAACAGGGTCATTCATGAATAAATTATGCCAATAAAGTTTTAGCGTGATGTGATGATAAATGAGCGTGTTGTGTTTTCATTTACACATGAATCTATTGATTAATTCATTATTATAACAATTATTCATTCAATTTATTATTTATTCATGATAAACTTCATTTGAATGCTGACTATCACACATAATAAAGTCCCGTAGCCATGGCATATGGTTATTGTAATAATTTAATAATGAAATGTTTTCTATTTCAAAAGAAATGAATGCCATTCCCTCAACATAGCATCTCGAGGTCACAAAATAAGGATGTCGTTACTTAGACAAAATGACCTCATGGCCACGACATAGTATGACATTCCCACGAGTTAATATGACGTTCCCTTGAATTAATATTTTGTGGCCATGACATATTATCACTTACCCATGAGTTATTATGTCATTGCCACAACAAAACGAAGTGGACCATCCATGTTCTCTCACGAGCACCGATATCAAATTCAATGATCAAAAAATGGTCAAGTTTAAAGGGGACATATGATGCGATTTTTCCTTTCTCTTTGGAGTGTTAAACGCACTTGGTACATAAAGAAGATCTGTAAAGTGGCAAAGACTAAAGTCCCAAATACAAAGAGACATTCTTTATAAACGTTTAGAGTCATCCATACCATCCATTTGCCAATGATGATTGCATAAAAATACATTATAATTATTAACTATGTCCACACAGTTCTGAAAGGGGAGGGGGTGACGCTGAAAATGGATCTGTTTAAAAAAACTAAAAGTTATGTTTATTTTGCATTTGTAATCCAGATGGATCCAGAGAGATGATGCCTTTTGCTACACACACATGCCGATCTATGTTCTTTAAGAAGCTTATGTAAATATGATGCGTGTCCATGATATCCGGTTGCATCCCAAGTCAGAGGATTTTTGCTCTTTCTCTCCATCTCTCTCTCTTTGTATGTGGGAAAAATATTGGTTTTAAGGTCAATAATAAGTAGGCAATTTTAACAGATCATACTCATCTGCTCATACATATAAATATGATGACAATATGAATAGATTCTCAGCATATTAATGCATAATGAATTAAAAATAAATAAATAAATAAATGGATAAAAAAATACCCTTACATTATTTTCTGAGTGATGATGACCGTTCTCAGAATGAGAGGTTTACACAAATTGTGCTTGGTTTAAGTTGATTATCTGTATTTCTCTCTCGCCCCCTCACCCTCTCTCTCTCTCTCCACCTGTGTGAGTGTGCTCATGTCTGTGTGTGTGTGTGTGTGTGTGTGTGTGTGTGTGAAAAAAGTTTGTTTCAGAGTCTTCCCGACATTTATTTACCCACATAAGATAATTTTGGTCATGATGTGTTTTGTTCCAACAGGCTGATATGTATATATTTTACCTCATTCCCTGTCTGGCACCGTCCCACTGGAAAAATTTTCCACCATAATTAAATTCTTTCCAAATTTGATTGTAAAAGTATGCCCAGTCTATGGCAGTCAAAAGCAGGTGGTTACACCCGGAAGTATATTCCTTGTAAGATTCCAAAATGTAGAGTTTCACAGTCGGCCACATCTTGTCAAACACAAATATTCCCACGTTCATTCATCAGACACAGAAATCTTGCTTCACAAAATCTTCATATTCATGGCCAATCTTTCATTATTGCATCTTAACCCATTTCAACAGAAAACAGTGTAGAATCAAATTTATGAATGTAGGTTGTGGCTTTAGGGAGGTGACAACTTCAGCAGACATAAAACATGCACTTCAGCATATTTAGCGAGATAATATTTCGGTTGCACTTTATTTTACAGTAAGTGTACTTACATGTACTTATAGTGTACTTACAGTGTATTTATCTAAGAACGTTCTGGTAATACAAGGTAACTACATGGGGTAGGGTTAGGTTTAGAGGTAGGTTCAGGGTTAGTACCTAGTTATTACATATTTATTGTAATTAATATAATAAGTACATAGTATGTACATGGGGAACAGGACTGTAAAATAAAGTGCTACCAATATTTCTTAAAGGATGTTCTTGCAAACTAAACAAGTGTAAACTCACATAGTTCACAGTTTTAAAAAAAAAAACCTCTAATATCCTCTAACATCTCTAACATGACAATGAAAACTAGGATACAAAGCATATGGCCTAGCAATTACGATTAGATGGGAAAATAAGAATAGTGAAACTGCGGTAAACAAATTCAAACAGAAAGAACTAACAAAATCATGAAAACATATACATTTGTTCTGGTTTCATAGCGTAACAACAACAGCAACAACAACAAAAAACACTTAAGATAACTTTGATAAGGCCAAGAACATTAGCAATTTTAGGTGTACTTTCCAGGAATCAGTTTAGTGTGTGAAAGAGTTAGAACAAGCATTTTGTAACATGGAGTCTGAGAGAATGGTCAAACAGGCAGAGATGAGAAAACAGCGTCAGGTATGTCGGGATATCCAAAATCAGAAACAGTAACAAGCAAAGGTCGGGGCAGGCAGCAGGGAATCGGTATAAACAATCCAAAGCCAAACACGGAAGAAACAAACACTTGGAAAACATTGAAAATGCCAGAAGAAGGACGGGGGACAATTTCGGGAGCGAATTCAGCTTCTTGACAGCCTGATGAATGAAGCTGTCCTTTAGTCTGCTGGTCCTGTGATGGGAGTACAGACCACCTTATTGGTTGATGTACGCCACAGTTGCTGTGTTGTCCGTTCGGACCAGCATGTGTGTGCCTCGTAAGCACCCTTTGCGATTGTTCAAGGCAAGGCGCACTGCTATCAACTCAAGGCGAATATATATGCCAATGCAGCTGCAGGCTCATCCAAACTCCTGAGACTGCATGCGAATTGTACACCAGCTGATAGTGGAGGCTTCCGTGTAAAGCACAGCATGCCTGGAGATCTGATCTAGGGATACTTCTGCCTGGAGGAACGCAAGATCTGACCACGGGGTGAAGGTTTGGTGACAGCAGTCGACACACACACACATACAGAACACATGCACATACACACAGACATGAGCATGCTCATGCAGGCGGAGAGAGAGAGAGAGATACAGATGATCTTTAAACTTAAACCAAGCAAAATTTTTGTCATCATCACTCCCAAAATCATGTAAAATTATTTATTTATTTATTTTCTTTATTGATTTATTTTCAATGCAATAATATGTTGAGAATCTTTTTATACTGTCATCATATTATATATTTGAACCCAATATCTTTTTCACATAAAGAGAAAGAGAGCGAGAGAGAGAGAGAGAGAGAGAGATCCCTGGATGCAACCGGATACTGATCAATAGGATGATCTAGGAATTTCACTTGTGATGATTTCAACATTTGGAAATTATCATGAGGTTAGAGGTCACATGAATATGATTATGAGGTCAAAAGATGTTTAGTGTCATATAGGGTCTACTAACAGTATCACAAACTCACAATTCACTGAAACACAAAATAAAAGGAATGTTGCAAATAAATCTGGATGGAAATAATAATGGAATAATGGAAAATATGTGTCTTTGATCTATTTTATTCATATTTTGCAATATTGTGTTTTAGTTTGCAAAGTTGCTTTGTTTTGTTACAATATTTTGTTTTCTCTTGCAATTTTTGTTTTATGTTTGCAAATCTTTGTTTTTTTTCTTGCAATACTTATTTTATTTTTATTTGCAAGAAGCATATTTATTTTTTCTTTTGCAAAACATTTTTTTTCTTTTGCAATACTTACATTATTTTGTGAATATATGTTTCCTTATATTAATTCCATCTATGTAATTATGTCAGCGTGAAAGCAGCAAAATAATAAATAAATAAATAAATAAATAAATAAATAAATATTACCGAAATAGATGACAGTACAGTAAATCACTTAAAACAGTCAGTCATTGGTTAAGAGTCACAGGAAACATGTTTTAATCAGTGATTTAAAATCACATGTCATAGTTTCAGCTCTAATATGATTCCAAAATTTGGGAAAAGCTACAGCAAATGCACAATTTCCACTAATGCACTTTATACATTAATTTTCTGTAAACCCTAAAATATAACCAGATAAATAAAAAATACGGGTAAAATAATAATTATAATAGATTGTGGATTGTGTACAGTATGTCCTATTTTTTCTAGGGTTTTTTCCACACACTTTTCTTCCAGAATATTTTGAATTTACATCTTACACAGACAAATAAAGGGGGGTAACACTTTTTTATGGTCTCTTAAGTAATTGCTTAATAACATGCATATATATTAGCCATTTATTAGTATAATAATTAAGCACATATTAATGGCTTGTCCTACCCAATAGCTAAACTTAACAACTACATTACTAACTATTAATAAGCAGCAAATTAGGAATTTGAGGCATAAGTTATAGGTAATAATGAATAAGTGTTCCCTATTCTAAAGTGTTGCCAAAAAAGTTAATTGTGACTTTTTATCTCAGACAAAAAAAAGAAAGAATTATTTCTTGTAAAAGAGAGGGAAGGACTTGAGGAAGTTAATTGTCAAACAGGATTTCATCTTTGCTATAAATGCGAAATGCGAAAAGAAAAAAAGAGAGGACATTTGGCATTAAGCTATTTTCCAACTATACAGATTTTTACAGATATACAACTGTACAGCATTTAGATTTATCTTATTCATTTTTATTGTGCTAAATGTTTCTTGCACCATTGATGTTCAAAAAATATTGATTAATTCTGCTGATATTAATAATATTTTTTTATCTTCTTCATTAAAGGGCATTTCTCCAGAATATAAAGAACTTGTGAACTGGATTACTGGATTACCAACTATAAGAGAGAGAGAATGATGACATTTCTACAGAAACAAAGAGAAATCCTGAAATTCTTTGCTGAATTCGGCTCTGTTACACTGAGCATTTTGTTAATTGGATTTATTTTTGTGATGAATAATACCTTCACATGCCCGTGCAGATCTGATCAGAATACAACACTAACAGTGTCCATCTTCATTGGACCTGCTTTTTTTGCCTTGGTTATAATGTTCCATGTGTTAAGGCCTCTTAGATATGGATGGTTTCATTGCCCCAATGGAACATATGATGATAATCAGCAGACCTGGCCGAAAGCTCTCATATCTTGTCTGATTCCATCTGTAATGTGGATCTTCATGTTGCTACTTGATGGAGATTATGTTGCTTGTGCCATGACAGACTGGAAGGGGATTTATGTTCCTAATTCTGTGCTAAACAAGTCGTGGTGTCAACCTATCGAAGGGTTGCGAAATGTGACAGAGCTGTTACTTTTGACACGCAGTTATATTCATCAGTCTCAGGTACATTGCATGAATTACAGCTGACGTACAAAAAACACAACATACATTCAACTATTTTTTTTTCTTCTTCTTTCAGTATGCAGGTTATGTTATGATCACTGTCTTCAGTGTCCTGTCGCTTGCTGTTGTGGGTATACATGATTGCTGCATTAGTGGAAAATGTGACCGCTGCCCAAGACGGCTGTTGTTATTCTGTGGACAAATAGAGAGACACAGTGAAGAAAATGACCAAGGACAGGATGATGTGGAGCTCAGCCCCACCTCCACCATCAGTACACACCCACTTGTTGTTTTTTCAAAAAAAGATTAAACAGCTTATTTTTCTTAATTCTCTTTTTTCATGTATGCATGTCTCTTCTCTTTATTAAAGTAATGTAATAGCATGAAAAGCATGAAAACAATTATTTATCATTTCAACATTTAATTGCCAAGATATAATTAAGTTACAGTTCACAAGTTTTTGTGACAATAACCCAACAAAGCGGCACTATAACCATATGTCAACCATGTTTAATATATAAATAAACACATAAGGAGCATGGAATATGCTGTAACAATAAGTAACAATAATGCACAAATAAAGAAATTTGACTGATTTATGTGGTTGTTATGACATTGTGGCAGTACAGAATAAATATATCTTTCTGAACTCACCTACAACCCCGCCTCATTTATTATATTTTTGTTTTTTGAAATTTTTGTTCTAACTTTGTTATTAAAAAAAAAAAAAAAAATAATAATAATGTATTTATTTTCCTGTGGGAACTAGCAGCTGTTTGGGTGAAAACACGTCAAACAGCTTCTTCAGTCTGCTCCCATCAGGGAGGAGACTGCTGAGTCTCCAGGCCAGGACCAGCAGACTGAAGGACAGCTTCATCCATCAGGCTGCCAGGAAGCTAAACTCAGTCCCGAAAAAAAAAAAAAAAAAAAAAAAAAAAAAAAAAAAAATATATATATATATATATATATATATATATATATATATATATATATATATATATATATATATATATATATATATATATATATATATATATATATATATATATATATATATATATATATAACCTGACGGCAGGTTCAGCGTTAAATAAAAATATAGATTTTACATTTTAAAAAGTTTTACATTATATATATATATATATATATATATATATATATATATATATATATATATATATATATATATATATATATATATATATATATATAGTAAAACTTAAAAAAAATAAAAATAAATATATATCACAATTGCCAAGTGCATTCCAGACGACTACATAATGGCACACACGTGCCCTACTCACTTCTAAGTCCCCACTCCAAGGGGATAGGGATGATTATCATGAGCGGTTGGTACACAATACCCATACTGTTACATTGTTTTCATTTGGTTTTACATAGTTTTGTGTGTTTTCATGTAACCTTTGCATCTAAGATGGCAGCACATTTGTATCTGTGTGTTACCTTGTTTTAGTTTCCATGTTAGTTTGTCTTTTTATTAGTGCTGTCAATCGATAAAAAAAAATTAACTAATTAATCGCACAATTTTTTAAAATTAATCGCGATTAATCGCGATTAATCGCAATTAAAAGACTGAAACTTTTTGGATATGTAAATGTAAAATGTAAATAATTAATGTAAACTCAAGACAAAGAAACTATTTAAATTCAAAATATGATTGTTTATTGGAATTTTTGTTTAACTTGTAACACAGATTTTCTCATGTAAACAACATACCTGCAATAAACCATCAATATCCTCCAAATTAACTGTTGGCTTGAAAGCCATATTTATTACAGAAATAAAAACACAGGCATGTAAGTACCATTTGAATTTCAAAACAATCAATGCCAATAAAAAACAAAAATGATTTCCATGTTGAATTCTAAGTGGACTGCAAAAAAATTCCAAAGTATAGTCATTGCCAGTGCTTTAAGTGGGCCAGTACGCACCAGTACTCAGTACCGCCACTTCCAAATATAGCTCTTGAGTGTACCGCCACCTCTCCGTGCGCCCAGAACGTGCTTGTAGCGTACCGGTACGCTCATTTGGACATCTGTTTTAATAGAGGTTTTAATCTTTTACCTGCACTGCCGCTTTTCAGAGCGCCCTTCACAATGCAAGCTTCCTAATTCATCCCACCCAGAGCAGAAACTACATTACCCATTCACCCTTAAGTTATACAAGTGAATAGCGCATGTGTCGCTTTTCCCACTGTTAAGTGTCAACAACTCAAAGTGGCCGGAGAAGGTGTGTGAAACTCGTTGTGAGTTATACTAAAGCAAAATCTTGAGTATTTATTGTCTGATAAACATTAAAAACTGTCTGCGGAGGTTGAGTCGTCCTGCAGCCCCCGCTGGCTGTTCATTGGCTGCAGCATCTTTTTTCTAAGTTCTAAAAAAATACCGTAGACGTCAAGGCACAAATTTAGATATTCATTTATCGAATTAATCTATAGCCTATGCACAAAGACAATATGATCTTTTTGTCCCCTTTTTGTTTTAAAGCTTGATGAAGAGAGCGCAAGTTGCTGCAGCTGAGGAGGACAGTGATGCACGCGTACAGGAGTGATTGACAGTTCGCGGCACTGTGTACAAAAAATACTCCGCTACACAATTATTTCGTTATTTTCGTCTAAGCTTATTAACGTTAGCGTTACAGAAAGGTCTGATTTACGCACTGTTACAGTCATTGTTTTTTTTTTTTTAAAACAATGACATTTGAGTTCATGATTTTAATGTTGCTGTTTCTTGTGGCAGACTGAATGAAGAGTAATGTTTCTTGTGGCAGACTGAAGAGTAATCCGGCAGAGTTTTATACTGAAACTTTCCGTCTAAAAGTCCTTCCTTGGTCTTATCCATATTTCTTTGCACGTTGAACACACATAGGCCACAACTGGAAATAAAAAAAACTGCAACCGCGTTAATTGCGTTATTTTTTTTTAACGCGTTAAATATTTCAAATTAATCGAATGCGTTAACGCGCTAATTTTGACAGCACTACTTTTTATCCTTGGAGATCACTGTTTTTATGTTAACTGAGGCAAGTAATTTAATTAGTTTTCTCTCTACCTACTAAAATGATAGTTTAAAAGTGTTTACCAGCTAGAGCAAACTTTTCCAGAAAGTTGACTTTGGCAAGCTGTTTCCAACTCCTGAAATTACCTAATACCTACTTTTGGCATGATTTACTTTGAAAAGACCAGGGCCCGGTTCCCCAAAACGTTCTTATTAAGTTTAACTAAGTAGTTCTTAACATATTCCTTAACCTCTCTCTTTAACCTTATGGCACAATTCCTGATATGTTCGTACGCTAAGTATATCTTCTGTAAGTCATACTTTCGTAAGGTTGGTCTGGACCATTCGTAAACTCTCTCTTAGCGTTGTTTGAGCTCAAGACACTACTGTACAGCAGTCTTTAGAAACCAGCGCAGCGAAGTACAAGTCAAACTATGGTATGTTGACAATATTGTGTCTCAATAATGATTTTATGTTATTTTTTAAGACTCATGATAAATTATGTTCGCAATAGATACAGGCCTATTTATGAAGTTAACTTTATGTGGTATCAGAATTAATATGCTGGTAATTAGCCTAGGCTTTTTCGTAATGTAATTAAAGCGAATTGGCAATCATTTTTTGATAATTAAAATCTGGAAAACAATTTGGCTCTAAATGTCTAAGATCTATAAATGGGTAATCATGGTTGTGTCCAGTAAGTGACCATAGCAGCGATCCGGACGCGGAGCCATTTAGTCCATGTCAATTTTTTTATTCGGCAAAACTTAAGCCTGGTTAAGAAGCTTCTAAACTAAGAAGCTTCCTAAGGGACACTTCGGGGAACACACTTAGGAACATAAACAACTTTGGTAAGATATATCTTTCGAGGTCTTCTTAGCACGCTAAGAGTGAGCGTTATCGGGAAACTGGGCCCAGTTCAGTTCACTTGAATTATATTTGGGCCTTAATATAACATTATTTGTATTATTTTATTTATACAAATATCTCTTTCGTAATTAGTTTTGAATTTTATAATAATAGATATTTTTGTCTCTCTATTTAACTTTTAATTTTCAGGTCAACATCAGTAGTGAACCTAATTGCCAACACTGCTAAAAGTCCCCAATAATCACGATGATCTCTGACACATGCAATTCAGTTACAGGAACAGGAATATGAATTAAGAATTAGAATAAGAAATATTAGTTCAGAATTGATTCTTAGAATTGATGGAATCAAACCTGGAATCACGTTAATTCAATTCTGTTCTCAGCGCCACCAATTTGGCGGACTTCTTAAGGGAAATTAAGCTTTGTATATGTTATATTTAATCTACATAGTCTGTATTGTATTGTGTTTGATTTTATTTTATGTTAAAATATGTTCTCTAAACTCAGTACTGTTTGTTTCTAAGCAGATTATGGAGTCAGTCACGGTATCTCTCAGCTATGAGTGGGACATGAGGTGGCGGTCTGAGGTTCGCGGTTCCCCCGCCAAACAGCAGCCCAACACCGGCTTAAAAGTTCAGTGACACATGGCACAAGAATCTGTGCTTTAAAAAAAAAAAAAAAAAAAAAAAAAAACAAGAACAGTTTAGTACACTTGAATTAAATGGTTACTTTTAAATGTTAAATATTGTTTTTATTTCTAAAATGCGTTTTAAATGAGTCTTACATTTTTGTCCATGGGTGTTCTTGCTTATTAATAAATGTTCACCTTTTGATTATTACTGTTGCCACTATTAACAGTGTCTGCATTTTTTAATTTTCTAACTATTTTTGATTCATATTAAGCCAACAATAATAATTTTCAATCAATATTTGAGTTAAATAAAATAACCCAGCATGTTAGGTAAAACATTTAACTCAATTTGCTGGGTTAAGATAACCTAATGCGGGGTTTGTCCATATTTGACCAAGTGTTAGGTTGCCAAAATAACACAAATTGGGTTGTTTTAACCCAGCATTTGTTTTTTGTTTTTTGTTTTTTTTGAGTGGGAGCATTCAGAATAGGTCCAGATAAATGTCAGCCTTATAGTGATTCATTTGTTAATTTGAATGGCCAATTTTACATTCATTTTGTATAAGGAGCTTGACCATATAGATTTTGTACTACTAAATATTTTGACCAAAGAAAACCAAAACATCAAACATAATTCAAACAAAACTAAAATGGCTTTCCATACAATGCTGCAAAAGCACGCTATAAAAAAAAATAGCATTGCATTTGCTCAACTTTGCTCAGCATATGCGATTAATCAACTTTTGGCAGTGGTTTAATCAAGCAAAACACATAAGGCTAAGCTCATACAATTTGCTTTTGATAAGGACCTCACACCAGAGTGTTTGCAAGAGTCAAAAGATAAAGTTCTCCGAAGATTTCACTCATAAACCCTCCTCCTTTAACTGTTTTAATGGCGAGGAGTGTACTTTAATGCTTCATAATACATAGTATTTTTTTTTATTATTATTATTGTTGTGTGGTATATGTATAGTGAATTTGGAAAGCTTTTGTGATTCCTGTTTGCAAAGTGTGTAGGCATAGTGGTTTTATGTCGGCTATGGTTTTGTATTTGCATGATACTGCAACTTGCGCTCTCTCTCTTCATCAAGCTTTAAAACAAAAAGGGGACAAAAAGATCATATTTTCTTTGTGCATAGGCTATAGATTAATTAGATAAATGAATATCTAAATTTGTGCCTTGCCGTCTACGGTATTTTTTTAGAACTTAAAAAAAAGATGCTGCAGCCAATGAGCAGCCAACGGGGGCTGCAGGACGACTCAACCTCCGCAGACAGTTTTTAATGTTTATCAGACAATAAATACTCAAGATTTTGCTTTAGTATAACTCACAACGAGTTTCACACACCTTCTCCGGCCACGTTGAGTTGTTGACACTTAACAGTGGGAAAAGCGACACATGCGCTATTCACTTGTATAACTTAAGGGTGAATGGGTAATGTAGTTTCTGCTCTGGGTGGGATGAATTGGGAAGCTTGCATTGTGAAGGGCGCTCTGAAAATCGGCAGTGCATGTAAAAGATTAAAACCTCTATTAAAACAGATGTCCAAATGAGCGTACCGGTACGCTACAAGCACGTTCTGTGCGCACGGAGAGGTGGCGGTACGCTCAAGAGCTATATTTGGAAGTGGCGGTACTGAGTACTGGTGCATACTGGCCCACTTAAAGCACTGGCAATGACTATACTTTGGAATTTTTTTGCAGTCCACTTAGAATTCAACATGGAAATCATTTTTGTTTTTTATTGGCATTGATTGTTTTGAAATTCAAATGGTACTTACATGCCTGTGTTTTTATTTGTGTAATAAATATGGCTTTCAAGCCAACAGTTAATTTGGAGGATATTGATGGTTTATTGCAGGTATGTTGTTTACATGAGAAAATCTGTGTTGCAAGTTAAACAAAAATTCCAATAAACAATCATATTTTGAATTTAAATAGTTTCTTTGTCTTGAGTTTACATTAATTATTTACATTTTACATTTACATATCCAAAAAGTTTCAGTCTTTTAATTGCGATTAATCGCGATTAATCGCGATTAATTTTTAAAAATTGTGCGATTAATTAGTTAATTTTTTTTAATCGATTGACAGCACTAGTTTTGCTATAAAAAGCACATAAAACAAATAAGGTTTAGCTAATATATGTTTCAGTTGAATCCCAGACATTACAACAACAGCGATGAGAAAAAAAAAAAAATAATAAAAATATATATATATATCCTCTGTATAATCATTCAATGTTCAAGGTGAATGCCTTATACTGGAATATGAGCAAATTGGTAATTTTTTCAATCATCATCTTGATGCTGTTAGCGCACCTGCACAGATGAGACCTGAACAACACATGTTAATATGTATTTAAACTAAACTCTTTTAAGCTTTGTCAGTTTAAACATTTTAGAGCCAAAGGATGCAAGCTCACTCACGCAGTGAGAAACATTGTGCATGCGCTCACCCGAAGCGCGCAAACCCGCGCCTCAGAACATGTGCAAATATTAAGCTCTCTCTGAAGTGTTGTGTTTAAATGGACAAATTCACACAACAATTATGTCAAAATGGCTGTCTTAGTAAGTATCCTGCAGCAGACATAGCCGCCTGAATGTAGGCCTACTGCATCAGTGCATTCTCTTAAAGTAACAGTCTTAATATCAAACAGCAACAACAAAGAAATCACTCACTGCTCTTGATTAAAAAGCTTTTATAACTTTAATAAAGATTAATCTTTAATTTATACAGTCCAATATGCAATGCTGTTTTACATTTGATCACTTTATTCAATTTCTGTACCAAAATACTTATGCTAGACTACCTAAAAAAAAAGAAACTGTTTATTGTTTGTATCTTTACTTTATTGTATTTATTTGTGCTGTTGCTTGTAGGTAGACTAAATATTCTTCTTATTTTTTATTAGAAAGTATAGTTTTTCCATAAACATAGCTCATACCGAACAGTACCGAAACAGTGACTCTAAAACCATGAAACAAACCGAACCATGAAAACGTTAAACCGTGCCAACCCTATATAAATATATATATATATATATATATATATATATATATATATATATATATATATATATATATATATATATATATATATATATATATATATATATATATATATATTAATATGATATAACAGCACAAAGAATATCTGATCAAATTTTGGAGTTTCCTTCCTAAACAGGAAGTTTATCAAACATAGCCTAATTTGTTTAGATGGAAATGTGAAACATTCTTTTGCCACAGATTACCATTAACTGTCTGCTTTTGCTCATCAGGAAACACTATTTAAATGAACATAGCTGGCAATCGACAAAAAGTCACACCTGAAACAAAAAACTGGGATAAAGAGAAAAACCTAGAAGACGACAAAACCTGGCACATTCTGTATTATCACCTATACACGTAGTTAAAAAACCTAAGGTAACTTATTTTTCTTTTTAAGTGTTCATATTTAAAACACTTTATGTTATGAGGAGAATGACAGTTGTTCACCTTTTCTTTTTTTTTTCTTTTTTTGAAGGAATCAGTGAAGATGACATCAGAGTCTGTTTTAGGACTAGTAAAAGATATTCTGAATGGAGATGCTGTTAAGATAATACCATCGACAATTTTGTTAATTGTATTGAAGGAGCTGATTGAAATTGACATATATTCATGCCCATGCAATGTTGGGATGAATGACCTGGTAACAGTGTTTGTGTTCATTGGACCTGCTTTTTTTATTTTCATGTTAATGTATCTTGGACTTAGGTTTTTTAAAAAAAGATGCAGTTATTGTAGAGGAGCAAATGATGATACTCAGGGGTACTGGCATAAAGCTGTGACAGCTTGTCTGATTTCACCTGTTATATGGATTATTATTTTGTTACTTGATGGTGAATATATTGCTTGTGGCATGACATATTGGAATGGAGTTTATGTGTTTGATGATGTGCTCCAGAACTTTTGGTGTAAACCTACTGAAGAGACAGAAAGTAAGACTTTGACTGAGCTACGGAATCTGACTAGCAAATATATTCATCAGTCTCAGGTAAATGTATGACTTTTTCCTAATATCAAATTATTATAATTTAAATAATTAAGTATACTAATATCATTATTAGCAATATTGCTCATATTAATTATATCCTTAATTTCAGATTAGAAAACAATCTTTATAATTTTTCAGAACAACTTGTGTAAATCTGAACTGACCTTCAGTTTACTTAAGTTCTGCAGGCTCCTTCGCCAGCTAACAAAAACTGAACTAAAATATAAGAAGAACCTTTTGCTAACTTTACCAAAACATTATTTATCAGTGTTCTCTGACCGTTCAAAATATTCAGGTTTTAAAATCTCTTTTTCCTGGTCATGCAAATGTTAAGGACACATTCAATTTTGCAAAAATTTTGGAAATGTTATTCTATAATGAACATTCTGCACTTACAAGCAATTACATTTAAAAATGTTAGCTGAATGGCCATAAGCAGGGGTCCCTTGGTTTTCCAGCTGAGATGCGAAGTTTTGGAAGTTCCCTAAATCCCTGAAGTGCTGCAGCTTAGATATGAATACAAAGGTTGTAGGTCGATAGGTTGCAACTCAATCTAATATGACCACATCATTATTCACATGACACGGCTGATTGTTTTATTTGTTTCATATCGGGGCTAATGAGCTCGCTGCTTAACATTCTAATGCTTGTCTAGGTGCTTGTTAAAGTGTGCTTCAGAAAACTTCCACCTTCCCCAGCTTCATTTGTATAGATGTGCTTTGTGTAATTAGTAATAAATAGGGTAAACAGTAGCTCAGATATGCTTGCTTGATGTTTAAGAATCAATGAGGTCTGTTCTGTTTTGTGAATTTTCTTTCTTTTCTTTCTTCCTTTCCCAGGTTTCAGGTTATGCTTTGACAGGTATTTTTAGTGTCTTGCTGTTTGTTTCTGTGGTAGTCTATGACTGCTGCAACAGTGGGAGATGTCATCGCTGCCCAAGTCAACTGTTGTGCTGCAGACGAAGAGCAGCGACACAGCATGAGGGACAACATGTTGAAACAGTTACTGGTAGGATTGATGCTCCCTGTGACAGTCCCTCCAACACTGATCGCAGCACAACACAAAATCAGACTCCCTCAGAAGCTTCTCCTCGTCTTTGTGAGGTAAATTGATGTTTGAACATGTTGCAGAAAGAGTGTTGGTTAGGATAGCCAACAAATTCTACAAATAAATAAATAAATAATAATTTAAAAAAAAAGGCTCGAAAAGAACTTTGTTTTTCGGAGGCTGCCACATTTGTCTGTAAGAAGCATATATTAGTATATTTAGCAGAAATTATTTAAATCTAGCACGCTGGTAGAAAATCCACCTCTGGGCAGGTCCACAGTGTGCGTTGACTTTGTTTATCACACACAGGGATGCGCATCACACAAACATGCCAAATTTAAAAAAACAAAATGATTACAATGTAAAATAATAGTATTGTGTAGGCTACATAAATATAAAAATGTAATGATTGATAGTCATTGCGTGTATTAAAATTAAGCTGCCTATTTGCAATTCAGCCTATTAGTACTTATAATGATGAATGGAATTGGCTAATTAATTGAAAAATCGTGCCAATACACACACATATTAACTGACTCAACGCGCGGAGCTATTTGAAAGCCTGCACTGCTACTTCATCCCACGCCTTCTCACCTCGGGAAGCTTTGGTGTATTCCTGCTTGTAGTAGATTATCTGCTAGCACGCTTTAACTTCATGCACGAGCTTCATGCACCAACAAATTCACAGAAATTATACGTCCTCCCCCTACCT
This sequence comes from Carassius gibelio, assembly GCF_023724105.1. Classification (NCBI taxonomy): domain Eukaryota; kingdom Metazoa; phylum Chordata; class Actinopteri; order Cypriniformes; family Cyprinidae; genus Carassius; species Carassius gibelio. Next base: position 23,371,579 of record NC_068417.1, on the reverse strand, counting down.
CCAACGAAACAAGCCAGCGCTGGCTTACTTCAACCCAGCTGTTGGGTTACAGTTGGAGTGCAGGCTTTTCATCGTCTTCATGAGAGAACTGTTCTCAGAGCGCCACTGATTTGGTGGACTTCTTAAGGGAAATTAATCTCTGTATATGTTTTATTTAATCTACATAGTCTTCACTGTATTGTATTTGATTTTATTTTATGTTAAAATATGTTCTTAAAACTCGGTACTGTTTGTTTATGGGCAGGTTACGGGGTCAATTAATGAATCTATCAGGGATGTGAGGCAGCAGTCTGAGGTTTGCGGTTCCAACGCCGAACAGCAGACCATCACCAGCTAAGATTTCAGCGACACACTGCACAAGAATCTGCACTACTTCGGTTAAAAAGTTAACAGAGAACAGTTCAATACACTTGAATTAAATGGTTACTTTTAATGTTAAATGTTGTTTTTATTTTTAAAATGCTTGTTAAATTAGTCTTACATTTTTCACCATGGGTGTTCTTGCTTATTAATAAATGTTCACCTTTTGATTGTTATTGTTGCTTCTAGTAACTTTGTGTCTGAATTTTTAATTTACAAACTATTTTTTGGTTCATTTTAAGCCAGCAATAATTATTTTCAATCAATATTTGAGTTAAATAAACCATCCCAGAAAGTTAGGTAAAACATTTACCTCAATTCACTGGGTTAAAATAACATAATGCTGGGTTGTCCATATTTGACCAAGCATTGGGTTGCCAAAATAACCCAAATTTGGTTGTTTTAACCCAGCATTTTTTATTTTATTTTACTTTTTAGAGTGTGAACATTCAGAATAGGTCCAGATAAAAGTCAGCCTTAATTTGAATGGCCAATTTTACATTTATTTTGTATTTTCAAAATACAAAACACTATATTTGTATTCTGATAAAAAAATTTCCACAGTATTTTGTATTTTGATCTGTTCAAACTGTGGTATATTTATATTCAATACATTTTCATGTATTTGTGCTAATCTCCAGTATTAGTCATTTTCTGGAATCAGAACAGATCAGATGTTGAATATGAATAATGTGTATCACTTTGTGTATTTTAGGTCTTCTGTCCACCATTTTAAAATTGTTATTTTATAAAGCTTGAATATATATATTTTGTCCAACTAAATATTTTGAGCAAAGAAAAAGTCTCGTGTTATGACTGTAACCCTTTTTCCCCAAGAAGGGGAAAGAGAACTGCGTCGAATGACACTTTGGGGGAAGCCCCTCAACGTAGCGCCTCTGAAGTATGAATGAAACTGAGCCAATCTTGATCGGTGTTGCGTCATGATGTAATGTGTGACGGCATATGCGGAAGCTATAAAAAGGACACCGGCACACAACAGAGACAGCTTCTGTGATGAAGCAAGCACTCCCATGCAGGGGGAGGTGTAGCAAAGGGAAGCAGTTCTTGTTCCCCTTCTCGGGGAACAAAGGTTACAGTCGTAACCCGAGATGTTCCCCTTCGAGGGAACATCGAACTGCGTCGAACGACCCTTTGGGGGAAAGAGTACCCACTATGCCACAACGAGCCCTGCCTGTCCTAGTGTGAAGCTGCGCACAGGCACACTTAGGACAAGAGCACAAGGGTGCCAGGTGTCGATGGAATGTCCAGGCTGTAAAATCTAATAAAAGTGTGAGGGGTGGCCCATCCTGCTGCATCGCAGATCTCCTGGATGGGGGCCCCTGAGAGGAGGGCTCTAGAGGATGCCATGCCTCTGGTAGAATGAACCCTTATGGCCGGAGGTGAAGGCAAATTGCGCACCTGGTAGGCCATAGATATAGCTTGGACAATCATGTTGCTAATGGCCTGTTTGGAAGCAGGAAGCCCCTTCTTGGGCGACTCGAAACAAACTAACAACTGGTCCGACTTCCGCCATGAGAAGGACCTCTGGATATATATTTTCAGAGCTCTGACAGGGCAGAGCAAGTGAAGTCTCTCCTCATCCACTGTCACGCGAGGTGAAGGATGAAAAGCCTGCAGAACCGTAGGCCATGCCCCATTAGACGGCACCTTAGACAAATAGTCTGGCCTAGGAAGTAGGATGGCTTTGATGTCGCCTGGAGCAAACTCCAGGCACCCATCAAATATAGAGAGCACCTGGAGATCTTTTACCCTCCTCAGAGAAGTAATGGCCAACAAGAAAGCTGCAGGTCTCATCCTCCAAGCCCCAAAGAGGAAACGTACGACCAACGGCTGTCTCCCCAGAGGCCCATCACTCAGAGGAGCGTGGAAAGCCGAAATGGCAGCCACGTTCACCTTGAGAGTGGACAGGGTAAGACCAGCTGAGAAGCGATCTTGGAGGAACTCCAGCACTGAAGCCACTGGGCAGTTAACTGGGTCCACCTCATGCTCTCTGCACCACATGGTGAAAACGTTCCATTTTGGCCTCATGTGCAGGAGACCGAATGGAATTATATTGGATGCTGCTGCCATTAGACCAAACACTCTCTGGAAATGTTTTACAGTGATGGCCTGGCCTAGCTTTATCCTGGTCACTGTGGCAAGGATGGATTCGCTCCGTGCAGGAGACAATTGTGCCCGCATCGTGACCGAATCCCACACCACTTCCAGGAATGTGGTTCTCTGGGCTGGTGCCAACATGCTCTTTTTCGTTTTGAGTCTCAATCCCAGGCTCTGGATGTGGGCAAGGACAACATCTCGATGCCGAACTGCCAGCTCTTGTGACTCGTCGTCGATATAATTGAGAACCCTGAAACCCTGAAGCCTCAGCGGTGCTAGAGCTGCATCCATACATTTTGTAAATGTGCGAGGGGAAAGAGCTAGGCCAAACGGAAGAACCTGATATTGGTACGCCTCGCCCCCGAAGACGAACCTCAGGAACTTCCTGTGAGACAGAAGGATGGAAATGTGCAAGTATGCGTCCTTCAAATCTATTGTGACAAATCAATCCTCGGATTTAATTTGGTTCACGATGATGGGAATCTTGAACCTGAATCTCCTCCGATTCAAGTGCCTGAGACCCATTATTGGATGCAACCCCCCATCCTTCTTGGGAACTAAGAAGTAGTAGCTGTAGAACCCGGACTCCCTCTCTGGAGGAGGAATACGTTCTATAGCCTCCTTTACCAGCAGAGAGTTTACTTCTTGCTCCAACACCCGACTCTGCTCTGGGTTGACTACAGTCCAGACCACCCCATTGAACTTTGGTGGGCGGGAACCGAACTGTAGTCTGTACCCCTTTTGAATGGTGCGCAGAACCCAAGGAGAAATATTAGTGAGATTTTTCCATGCATCGAAATACTCTACTAAGGGGACCAGCCTCTCGATGCTGGCCTTGGGTATTAATCGGGACTCATTCTTGGCCCCTGAAGTGGATCTCCGTCAGGGTTCGACCGAAAACGATTCTCGATGTGCGGACGCGAATGCTGCCTGGCCGCAAGCCTGTGGGGCGGACAGTGCAGGGCGCGTTTGCTGGAGACTGATGCATCCCGAAGCACATTTAACGCGGGAAGTTGACATTGATTTCCTGCGTCCTCCATGGAGGAGGCGACCTTGATTGCTCCTACATGGGTGGGGCCACACACGGAGGGCCTAGGCTGGCTAGGACCTCTTCGTTGAAGCCTTCTTCGCCTGCAGGACGGCCCCTCAGGTTGCCCGGCTTTGGTTGAGGCTTCGGCTGAGAGCGTCATCTATGCCCCCAGGCTGCCTGAGGGGGGGCTCTAGAAGCGACGCTCTCTTTTTGCGCCTGTCTATAGGCGGAGGAGCTGGCGGATGGCTGCGGCTACCCTCTTGGGGCATGCCTCTTAGGCCTTCTTAGGGAGGTATTGTTTGAAGGCTGCAGACTGTTTCTTTGCCTCCTGAAACCTGTCAACGACGATATTAACTGAGTCACCGAACAGGCCAGAAGGTGAAATTGGGGCATCAAGGAGGAAAGCCCTGTCCTTCTCCTTTATGCCTGACAGATTTAACCATAAGTGTCTCTCCAAGACCACCATTGCTGCCATGGAACGGCTGATAGCAAGGGCCATTTCCTTGGTGACTCAGAGAGACAAATCTGCAGCCTTCCTCATCTCCGCAATAATTTCTGGAGTTGGAACCTTGCCCTCATCGATATCTTTAAGAAGGTCAGCCTGGTATGCCTGCAGTACTGCCATTGTATGCAGACCAGCGCCAGCCCGACCCACAGCCATAAAAGCCCTACCCACTAACGCAGATGTCTCACGGCACGGGATGATGCCGACTCGGGGGGCTAAATAAGTGGCAAGAAGGCTGTTCCACCCGAGTCATCATTCCATAACCATTCTCTCGACCCCCCCCCTCCCCCCAACGAGTTGTGTAAATCTAGAAAGAACGGTAAACCCCGATGATGAGGTTGCTCTCTGTGCTGCAGGAACTGCTCGTCCAAATTGCTTATAATAAGCGTTTCCTGCTTCTCATGTGGCCAACTGATATTAAGACGGGCCACTGCATGAGAGACAACCTCCACCAGCTCCTCATATGCAGGGACACGGGGTGGCGAGTCATCCCCAAAATCGCCGCCTTTGATGCTGAGCTTGTCTACTTCCTCAGAAGCAGACAGCTCAAGCACCAGGCGTGCTTCTGCGTGAGGCGAGAGAGCATCGGAACTGGTGGATGAATCGCGAGAGCGTGCCTCGGCAGTCTCGAGCTCCACCGCCAGATCCATCTATGAACCCCATGAAGAGAGTTGCTCCCGCACCACTGGACTCGCGAGCCTGGCCATCCCAACTGAAAACGGCCAGGCGGGAGCGCAGCACACAGATTGGCAATCTCTCACAATCCTCGCAAGCAGACCCCTCGAGGGCTGCCCGTGCATGCTGCACTACCAAACAATGCACACACATACAGTGTGTGTCCCCACCCCTGATATAACGTGGGCAGGGATGCACACACCTCGTGAAACTGCTTGTGCTCGCCATGATAATGCTTGTGACTATTAGACAATACAACACCAAATAAGACCAACAAGACAGAGAGCGCTTGCTGAAGAACAGAAAGCGGTCTCTGTTGTGTGCCGGCGTCCTTTTTATAGCTTCCGCATATGCCGTCAAACATTACGTCATGACGGTCCTGCAGCTGAGGGGCTTCTCCCAAAGTGTCGTTCGAAGCAGTTCGATGTTCCCTCGAAGGGGAACCAAAACATCAAAATTAAGTCAAACAAAGCTAAAATGGCTTGCCATACAAGACTGACAAATTTGTCTGTAAGATGCACATATTAGTATATTTAGCAGAAATGATTTAAGTCTCATGGCAACCGTGGATATTACTGATTTAGTCTACAAATAGATAACTCATGTCCCGTGCTTCCTGGTTGTAATATATGTATGTTTGTGAAAACCCTCATACCCTTTTATATAATTATGTGCCTGTCAGCTATCATATCATTAGTATACAATTGCAATTACTTGAATTATATGGAAATTATTATGCTACATGAAATGTAATTTTAATATTTGCAAAAATATTACGGTGTTTTCACTTTTCAAAGGGAACTCCACGCTGCGTCCTCTAGGGGAACACCTCCAGCATGTCCGGTATCTGAAGCATGAATAAAAACACGACAATGAACTTGACTGCGAGTATAAAAGGGCAACTGTGGAAAACATAATCCTCTTCTTTGTCCTCAGGAGATCCGTTTGTTTGAAGCCTGAGTAAAAGGCGATATGGAAACATCCTCTGACAAGCACTATAAAAAATGAGTTCACCTGTGTTCACACGATATGTGCGTTTTTTGTCTTGGAGGGGATCATGCACGTTCTGTGCTTAATGGTCCAGAAATGTGTGGCTTGTGAGATTTTTTCACGCTTGTCCCTCTCATCAAGGGAATTATAGGACAAGCGTTGGCGCCCTGTGGTTCAGGACCTGCTGCAGCCGAGGCACAGTGATGACTGAGATGGGGCTCACAGGTCGAGCTAGCGGAGGATTTTGAACGAGGTATTTCTCTTTCTCATTCTTCTGCAGCAGAGAGGGCGTTCTGCTGGATGTGGATGTGTTCTTTTTTTATGATCATCTGATCTAGCAGATAGGGCTCTGGTAAATGCAAGCTGAGAAGAGCAGAATGGGGTTGATGAGAAGGAAAATAAAGCATTAGAACCCTCTCAGCCTGCCTTCATACAATGAATTGTTAGAGGATATGGCAAGTGCAACAGAGATTAAGTTATTTTCTTCTCGATTAGCCAGTCTCGTCCTCTGAGATATTTGGCACATCAGTTGAGATTGTGTTTGATGACTTCAGAAAGGCGAGGGTGCTGTCAGCAGCACATCAAAAAAAAAAAAAATTATTATACTGCGCCGTCCTGGATTTGCACCTAAAACTTTGGGGGACCCCAGTATAGAGTGAGAATCATGGCAAAACCTCAGAGTTTACTATGGCTTCCAACCTTGTGTGTTTTACTCACACCCAACGACAAAACACGTTTTGTGTGTGTGTGTGAGGTTTTGGCATGATTCTCACTCCATACCCTAGGCTGTCTGCGTCTGTGGACTCCAGGAAGACTCAGAGGCAAAGTGTGGCAACTCGGGCTCCTCCTCCCCCTACTGGCAAGAGCTGGAGAGACATGAGGAGGAATAGGAGGGATTATCTCCATTAGAACAGAGAACAATTATTATTATTTTTTTCAGACAACGAAGTGGATGATGTATCCCACAGGTGCCCTTTTACACTCACAGTTTCTTTATTGTTTACATCATGGGCTACACCTGACAATGTCAATTCCATATTTTTACATTTGTATTTTATTTTCTGATATTTTTCAAACTAATTTGAAAGGTGATTTATTTTTAATTATTAAAAATATAATCAAATTGTTTTGCACTTTATTTGATCACTTTAATGTATATTCATCATGTGATTATAAATAAGAATTTCAGTAGTTAATTATCAAAATTTTCAACTCTAAATATCAACTCTCCTAACTGCATTTCCCAGTGCTTAAGCTTGTTTCCACAACTCCATCTATTTTCATTTTAAGGTTTATTTATAATTTGTTCACCAGTGGATTTAAATGCAAATACTTTGTGAGCAGTTTGATTAACAGATGTAACAACTATAACCCTCAGCGCATGTGATCAGGCATCCATGGCCTCACACACTATAAACCAGCAATGCCACACCTGATGTAAGGTGAATGCACTTAAATCTGCCGGCCCTGATGGCATCCTTGGCTGAGTGCTTAGAGCCTGTGCAGAACTGCTGTCTTCACCAACATTTTCAACCTCTCTTTGGCCCAATCCATTGTTCCCAACTGCTTCAAAACAACTAACTTTGTACCAATACCATAACATGCTGGCGCAGTGGCCCATAATGACTTCAGCCTAGTTGCTCTTACTCCCATTACTGCAAAGTGTTTTGAGAGGCTGGTCCTCTCCCACCTGAAGACATGCTTGCCCCCAACACTGGATCCATACTTGGCTTGATCAGCGGCAAAGATGATGTGGCCTACAGGGATGAGGTTCAGCATCTAGCAATGTGTTTTGCCAACAATAACCTTGTACTTAACACCCAGAAGACCAAAGAGCTGATTTTAGACCACCAGCAATGAAGGCAATGTGTGCTGATTCTTAAGTATACTTGGTCATTGCTATGGAGTGTTGGTAAGGACACGGAGACAGGAACTCCAGTTAATTTACTTTAATGTCCATCAAGTTTACTGATTACATTAAGTACTTTGACACTGGTCTATACAAACATGTGCATGGTCATGTGGATATATATGAGTGTGTGATCTAAACCAGTGGTTTTCAAAACTGGTCCTGGGGACCCACCACTCTGCATATTTTGTGTGTTTCCCTTATTTAACACAGCTGATTCAGATCATCAGCTCATTTAGGAGAGAGCTCCATTAAGTGAACTGAGTGTGTCCGATAAGAGAGACATACAAAATGTGCAGACCAGTGGGTCCCCAGGACTAGGATTGAAAACCACTGATCTAAACAAACGAGAGGAGAAATAAAATTACATAAATTAAGTGATTTGGCACAAACAGGATAACATTTTCAAATGTAAATGATCAGATTAGCATAGAAATTTATAGAATAATAACTTTTGAAACTTAACAGCCTATGTAGACATAGGTAGATATACATTAAGTGTAAAGACTGGACAAAGAGATCACCTTGTCAGTTGTTAGAGCCTGATATTCATTAGGAAAACTATCTAATTGGGCTTGCCTCAAAAGACTTGATTCAGACTGCTGGTACTCCAGTGCTCCTGGGTCACCCGTTTCCCCCACCAACCCCTGACTGGATCTGCAAGTAGCTTCCAGGAGTTCCTCAAAGGTTGAGAACTGGGTAAAACTTCATTAGAAATGTCATAATCTAATCTGTAAAACTGTGAATTTTATTAAATATTGTCAAAGGCCAGGTCATGTGTGTTTTTAGAGAAGGCTAATCAGATTGATTTATGGCACTTGTCCTTGTGTGTTCTTTGTTTGTGTGGGCTTTGAAAACTCCACCGTTTCATGGTTATATTGTTCTCACCAAACGAGTCTTTCACACCTCCACCAGGTATGAAACATTATCTGCATTATTTTTTATCATTATTCTTTTGTTTTTATTCCACCTTTTATCAGTTTGTGAAATTTCAATGTTTACAAAGCAACAAAGCAGCTATCTCACTTCATTCTCTGTATGCATTTAGCCCTTATTTATCAAAAGTCTTACTATAAAAAAACAACAAAACATTTTCTTACGATCTTACATTAATTATTGTGACAGAAATGCATTATTAAGAAGAAATGCACCTGCTATTAGTAGCATTACAGCTAACGTTAGCATCAAGCTACATCATACAAATTATTAAATTATTAGACTCAAAACTCAGTTTGAACCCCAATCAAGTGTTTGTAATAACATCCTTGCGATCACGGGTGGAATTTTGTTGTTTACTATTGTAAAAATATGCTATTTGTAGCCTTTTTCATCGTTGCACAAGTTAGCATTTCCGATGTACATTTTACGTTGTTGTGAGCAGATATGAACCAGGAAGTGTTCTCGAACCATGTGACACGATCTGACACTGTCCGGTTTTGGGACTGTCAGACTGACAAGCCGAACGTCCAATCAGAGTCTGACTGGGTCACAGCTTGAGTACACAGAAGCAAACACACAGAGACAGCACTGGGAGAGGCTATTTATCATCAGATCGCGTAAATCAGTGGAAAATGAATAGAAATGATGATTCTGTCTGAAGAAATATTAAGTAAACATCAGTAAATATATCCATATATCTCCGCGGATATGCATCTTTGGTCTATAAATCCTTATTGACGCTGTTCAGTGAGTCTATGTGAACACAAATAAACCGCTGCAGACGTGACTGAATATGAATGAGTGGTAAGTTTCTATTCAAAATGTGGCATAATACGGATTTATCATTTTGCACTCCTGACATAAATTACTAAATAACTGTCACTACAACAATGTTTTCAAATTATTGGTCAAATTATCAAAATATTGGTCAAATATCGAAGATAGAAGCTTTAAACTTTCAAGTGATGCACAGTTTGTCCAGATCAAGTAAGTGAGTGATGTTTAACGTGCTGTGAAAGTGAAACGATAATAAACTGGGGCCGTCGGCGATGCTTGCACGTAAAGGAGTTATGAAGTATCTTGGCTAACTGCACTCCAGTGAGGATTGTTGCCTTTTTGGAGATACTCTTGATCTGGTGTGGATGAATGCCAGTTCCACTTGGCCTTGGTGTTCAGTACGGGGGTATGCTACTGATCCATAGGCTGTCTCAGAGGCGTCACAGAAGATGTGAAGTTCTCGTTCTGCCTCTGGGACATCTAGCATGGCTGACACATAACACTGAGGTATGGTGATCAGTGGTAGATGTTCCAGTTCTGCTTCCCATTTTTGCCAGGCCTGTAGCAGATCTGAAGGAAGAAGGGGGTCATCCCATTCTCTTTCCTTCACCCACAGTTGTCGCATTAAGGTTTTAGCCCTGGTTGTGAAAGGTATTATTTAACCCAAGGGGTCATACTGGCTGGTGAGAACATTCATGCTGCTCACATATTATTGTAGCCGAACTTGTGCTGATTACTGTGAGTTTAGACTTTAGCCATTTAGATGTGTATACGAAACTGAAAAAAGCACAAATGTCAGGGCATTACAAAACTTCTCTAGGCCCCAACAATTCCCTTAGACTCCAGAGGGTTAAACACCGCTCTGTTTACCATTGAAGGTGAAAATATGGTGGGGTAGATATCACGATTCTGTAGATTGGACTGCTTTTTCAGGTGATATCTTAGTGGCATAACCAGCTCTCTCCAATTTCTGGATATCTTCTCTGTACTTGTTAGCTAATGGTAGGTCCTTTGCTAACCAACATTCATTGCTACGGAGATGGCACATAACAGCATTCTTTGGAGCATGTAGCAGAGGCATAGTTTTAACTCTCAAAAGCAGAGTGGCGTATTGTTCAACTCCATCTACTTTTACTTGCACAGTCTGTGCCTCCAGCATGTTCAGTGCTTCTCTGTCCTGTTGTGACCTTATTACCACCTTTTCAGCGATAAGGCAGGATGTCCATCTGCCATAACCATTCAACTTGATGATACAGTTCTACAGATGGGGAGCAGTTGGATGTGAACAGACAATGGGATACTGAGAGTTGATCCTGCATATATTTGGAAGGGACTTGCAAGATCCAGCTAAGGTGAGTTCTGACTGAAGCTGGACCTGCAGGTGGACCCATTCTCTCTGGTTAAATTGGGGTGATGAGCTCAGTGTGATCCGAACCAATAATAAGAAGCGGACAAGGTTTAACGATAGGTGGTGTCTTTAACCTCTCAAGTGTCTGTACCTTTCCTGTAGGGTACTCACGAGGTAGGTGTACTCTGCTAAACCAAACTGATCGGCTGTGAAGGCCCCCTGAATCCTGAACCTTTTCCTAGGGTTAATTGGAGTGGATAAGATGAAGTTTACGGAAATGCCATGTAATGTCCTGATGTCGTGGTGTACTCGCCGTAAATTCAGCTGCTCGGGTTTGCCTTTTAATCCGAGATGCTGTGCAGCTGTGTCAAGCAGTATGGTGCGCTCTGAACCGTCATCAAGTACAGAAAATGTGTCCAAAGCTTTCTGTTCATGATGGATGGTAATCTTGACAACTTTCAGGACACTTCCCACCACAACGAGGTTGGTCTAAGTGAAGAGTCTCTGTGGTGGAGTTGTACAGGCTATTGTTCTCATTGGGAACCTCACCTTTCCTTTGGTTGATGTCGTGGAGTATGGAGAGGTGTTTGGCTTGGCAAAGTCAAAGTCTCAAAGATGGCAAAGTCTCGTAGGTCACAGTCTTTGTCTTTGTGCATATTTCCAGCATTGTTTATTGTCTTTGATCCTTCCAACCATTTGCTCCTTAGTTAATGCTGTGAATATGGTACACTGGCTGAGGTAATGTTCTGCACAACAGTATGGACAGACAGCTTTGGGCTTGGTAGGTAATTTGGGATGGACTGCTTTGGATTAAGGTAATGGTTCTGCGGCCTGTCTTTGTTCTACATCATGCAGTATGGTTGTTTGTTTGCTTTGTCCCTGAATCACTGCCCTTTGTTCTCGGTTTATGGTTCTTGTCTCATCTGTTGGGTCGAATTCCATACAGTTGGCTTCTAGCTGTAGCCAATCTGCAAACTCGAGGAGGGAGAACTTAGTCTGATCTAGGGTTTCTTTTGAGGGGATGCCTTGTGAATTGGGTTTGTTTTGAATGAGGAAGATGGTTCAGAAGGCATTCCACATTTGACCCAATGTGCAGTTCTTCAATCCCCTTCTCCTTCAGGGCTTTGAGCATACCGACTGTGGCTTGGACTCTAAGGGAAAAGTAATCAAATGTCCGCTTATCACCAGAATGAATAGGTACAGATACTCCAAAGTCTCTATTTCCCTTAGAACAAACTGGTAGGGCCGGCCATACCTTCTGTCAATGGCTTGTAGAGCATGTCAGTAGAACTGATTCTGCATGTGCTAGCACCAGTCTGTGAGCATTAGGTACCATCACATGTTTAAGCAGGATGGAGTACTTGTAATGCTCTGGTAGTTGCGGGTGAAGCAGGTTGTCCAGGGTGATCCACATTCCACATACTGGGCCAATACAACCCAATACATCACCGGAGACGTGCTACCCTCCATCAAAGATTTTTACCACAAATGGCGCCTAAGGAGAAGTACCATCAAAGACTCCTCTCACTCAATTAACAGACTGTTCACTCATCTCCCTTCAGGAATATGTTACACTGTAGGAGCCTTCAATGTCACACCAGCAGACTCAGGAACAGTTTCTTTCCCTCAGTGGTCAGCCTACTGAACTTCAATCTCAGATGCTGAACACTAAATCCTAGGTGGACCACCTAATGCTTAACCCAGTCTTGGCTGGTCCCTGAAGCGTACAATCACACCGGTGTGATAAGAACTTTCACTGCGTCATGTCATCATCTGCTGAATTTAAATCCACTTTTGCTCTTTGGCTGGCACAGCGCCAGATTGGACCCACTGAGTGCTTGACGTATTATCACAAATATTCAGTGTTTTCAACAATATAATGCTTATTTTAGGTTTCATATATATAAGTACTAGCAAAACCAATCATTTACAGTCTGTAAAACACAAGCTGATGTGTATGGAAACTGCAATATACAGATTTTGTAGGTAACTATAAAGTTTATTCTTCTCGAGTTTACTAGAGACCTACCTCAATGTGTTTCAGGGGGAGAGGATGAATTTGTGTGTTGTAAATCCCAGAGCTCGGGTTCAGTGAGAACTAACTTTTTTCATATAACTAATTAACTACTATTGTATCTTCTTGTTTTCATAACATTTTCATTAAGTCTTTTGCTATTTGGATTGGAGGAGTTTATTGAAATCCACATTCATGCCCATGCACTGTCAGTTCATGCACATTTCCATTCACATGTATTTGTATTGTGCTTAGGAATGTACTGAATGTAAAACGAACAATGTCCAACACAAAATAAATACGTACTGGAGCAATGACATTGTCCATGTTGCTTCCTGATAATTAGTCATGCCTGCAGTTTGACAAAGAAAAACATATTTTGAGTTGTTCCACCTGTAGACAATGACGTACTGTATGTCTGCAGGGTTTTCATACCGATGTAAAGAGTCATTGCTGTAGAACTGAAAGTAAAAATGCTCACTGCATGTGCATAAAATGATGATTAAGAACTCAATAAGAAAAAAAAAAGAAAGAAAAAAAAATATTGCACCTTGTGACACACCGACCAGTTTCCGGTCAAAATCGTGCAGTCTAAAAGTAGTTTATAAATAATTTGCTATTCTATATTGTCACCAAATATGGGATTCAATGTTTTTGTCAACTTGTTTTCTTTCAATTGGACTGGTTTTGTACTTATTTTCTATTTTTATTTTTTGGAACTGATTCATCACATGCTTCATTAATATGAGCTTGTGTACCTCAGCTTTTGAGTGAAAAAAAAGGATAATTTTGTCAATATATATATATATAAAGCTCTTGCTAGGCATTAAAATCAACTAATGGATTCGATCTTTGTGTTAGGACAGGATTTGTATTTAATTTTTATATTGACTTACTGTAGGCCTCATTGATCTGAACTTAAACTGGTCAAAGATGACCATCCTTTGAAAATGTATGGGGGAGATTGAATCCAATCCCAGGTGATAATATAACACACGAAGAGTTTTATTCTTTCTTTTTTTTTTCTTTTTTTTTTGTAGCCCTGTCATTTTCGACAGAGAACACTAAAAGTGTAATTGTATTATTATTATTATTATTATTATTAATATTATTATTATTTATTTATTTTCTTGTATAAAATAATATTTTTGCCTTTTATTAAATATGTGAAAAATACTCTAAACTTGATATATTTCTGTGTGTGTGTGTGTGTGTGTGTGTGTATGTGTCTTTGATATCTATATCTATATATGTTATGTTGATATAGTAAATATATTTTTATATAATATAAAATATAAGAATATACATATATAAATGTATATACATGCAAATATTTTCAAAATATATACAGTATGTGTGTGTTTATATCATATACTGTATATGTAAACAAAAACTTTTTTGTATCTATCTATCTATCTATCTATCTATATATATATATATATATATCTATATATATATATATATATATATATATATATATATATATATACATATATTAAATGCTTATCATGACTAATGTGAAAGATCAAAGAAGAATGACAGACACCTATCTCTATCATGTCTTTTTCTTTATAGAGTAACATGTAAAGAATCTTGAGTTAATGTTGATGGTATGCAGATATTTAGACTGTGGCCATTTGACAGATTATAAAACACTGGAGCAGCATCAAACACTCACCATTTGTATTGTGCATACAAAGGTGATCTTTACTCAGAGCCATTCTAAACCAGATACAGGACCAGCTGACTACAACAGCTGTTTTTTTTTTAACTCTTTTTCATTGCATTTGCATTTACATTTACATTTACATTTACATTTATTCTCTTTACCTTTGTTTTTTTTTTTTTTATATTATTATTATTATTTTTTTTAATTGAGCTGATGTATTATTAGGTGAATCTGAAAATATTATAGCTTCCTATGAACAACTTTCAGTCTGAATATATTGACTGGCTGAACAAAGCCACATCACGCTCAGGTAAGTGTACAACAATTGTTCTGTTCATTTCCAAGAAAAAAACTATTGTTACAATTTTTACAGCCGTAGTTTTTGGTTTCGGGATGTTCATAGTTGCTCAAAATGACATCTGCAATGACGTCATTTATAGTGTTCCTAAAGGATTTATAAAATTTTAAGTGGTACATTTTTGCAGCAAATGTTTATACCCAGTATCATTAAAAAGCTAAATTAAAAACACACATTAGATCCATCTAATTATTTTTGATCTGAATAGTGCTCATTGTTTGTGTATTCAAAAATAAATGATTTATTATTCATTCCACTGATATGCAAAGTAATTTTTATCTACTTGATTGAAGGAGATCTGTCCATCAAATCTTGTGAACATTTCTAAAGATCATAAGAGTCAGAAACAGCTAAGTGTATCAACATCAAACTTCCATCAGAAGATGGCTACGCCACGGGATCTTTTAAGGAAATTGCATGCATTTCTAAAACAACCTGAGGGTTTCATCGCTTTTCCTTTGAGCCTTCTGTTATATGGATTGGAGAAGTTGATTGAAATCATCTTCTCATGCCCATGCACAGTCAACCTTAATAAAAAACTAACAGCATCCATCTTCATTGGACCTGCTCTTTTTAGTTTTGCTTTAATGTTCCTCCTTTTAAGGCCTTTTAGACATGGACTTTGTTTGTTTGCAAACGATGAAACTCAACAGAGCTGTCCTACAGCTTTTGCGCCTTGTCTGATTCTGCCTGTAATGTGGAGCGTCTTCTTGTTACTTGATGGCGATTATGTTGCTTGTGCCATGACAGACTGGATGGGAGTGTATGTGTTTGATGATGAGCTGAACAGGTTCTGGTGTAAACCCACTGCGGAGATGTATGCAAATAAGACCGAGCTGCGAGATCAGACTCGCGAATTTATTCATGAATCTCAGGTAAATATAATAAACCACAAGAGCTTGTTCTGTTATTGTAAAATCATAATAGGAATACTGGATTAATTCTTTCTCTACCTCACAGAAAAATGATAATCCTATTGTTATACATTTTCTGTTCGTTATGTAGGATTTAAACCCAAAACAAACTTCAGTTAACAAAACATGAGCTTTGTGGATCTAATAATAGATATGTTATACCTCTGCATAATGCACTACATGCATTTATTTTTTCTTAATGTATTTTTTCTCTCTCTCTTTCAGTTTTTAGGTTATGTTGTGCTTGCAGTCTATAGTGTTCTGGTGATTATCGTAGTGGGTATTTATGACTGCTTCAGTGGAAAAACCTATGACTCTTCAAATGTATTATTAGAGCGCTCTAGACAAAACGAATCTGGCAGTCTTGGTGGCCTAAAGAGACCTCAGTTAAAGAAGCACCAACGACGGAGAAAGGGGCGCTTCCACCCCCGACACCTCTGAAATCCACCTCCTACAACACCATCGTTGTCAAAAACAGCCCTGAGTACTGCTCAATACTGGATCCTTCCTCCAGTACTATAGAGACAAGTCATTTAAATTGACCTGTATAACTTGTAATGACATAACAAATGAAGATCTGTCTGTTTTTCTCTGTTTTCTTCCACAACATACTTAGCCATTTCGCTGTATGAGAAGCTCGGAGGGATTTTTGATACAGTAAGTTTAAGAAATAGTTACCACCCCCCACCCCCAAGAATGTGAGTCACCAAACAGTTGCTGGTCCCCCTCAAATATTGTTGGTCACATTTTTTTTAAAGATTCAATTCTGGCCATTAACAAACAATTAACTATGACTTTTGCCTCAATAAACTCCTAATTAATAATAAATAGTTAGTTAGGTAATTGTTAGGTTTAGTTATTGGATATAATTAGGGATGTAGAATATGGTCATGCAAAATATGTGCTATTAATAAAGAGGCAATGTGTTAATAACAGGAATTTTAATAAGCAAGTAGTTAATGGTTAGAACTGGTCCCTTTACTAAAGTGTTACCGTATTTTATTTATTTATTTAATGATGTTCTTGCTGTGGGAGTCCAGAGAGGCTCAGCAACTGTTTGGTTTCCAACATTCTGTAAAATATCTTATTTTGTTTATATATATATATATATATATATATATATATGATAAATCATTTTGTTTAATTTCCCATATTGTTGCTGTTATTTATTTAAAATACATTTTGTAATAAGTGTATAATTTAATACATTTATATTACCTAAATGATAAGGGGAAGAATGTATAATGTAATTTTAATATTTACAATTGTAACATTAATTTACTTAATTGATATTGATTAAATTAATCTGATCAGAGGAACAAATCACTTTAGGCTAAATAATAACTTCATTCTATGTTACTTGAACAAATTATGTCTCTGTATACTTATTGATTAACGTGAAACTGATGTGCGTGATTAAATCATATCAGTTCAACACACTTTTTTTTTCAGTGATGCTCATGAGTAGTTAAAATGATTTGTTTCATGAGGAATCTTCTCGACCTTGAGTAACCAACAAAAAAATCAGCTTTTTGTTGACAATCTTTGCTAACAAATTGTTGATGGATATGTCCTCGGGCTTATATTACGTCTGTTTGCAAGTGTCTGTTCAGGGCAAAAAAAGAAAAACAAAGAAAGACAAGTTTTTTGATTATCCAAAACTGCTGGTGCAGAAGCAGTATTAAACCCTATAACAGACAAGTAGAGTATAAACAATAATAAGTAAAAACAATATGGTCTACATTTCATAATTTGAGTTCAGAAGATCATTTTAATATTAATGTAGCAGAGGTTTTTAGCAAAAAGTAAAAAAAAAAAAAAAAAAACATTTTATAGGAGGTGAGGTCAAAGACAGAGTAGTGCAGGGGCTCCAGGACAGGTTTGAGAACCCCTGAAGTAGAAGTCTGTAAAAATCGGTTCTTTTTATGACACTTCTAGAACTGCAAAAAGATGCCATTTAAACCGAATCAGGATGATATTATCTGGCCAGCTATAATTATTATTATTACAAGAGCAAGTGGTATTGTTACATGTTTTTGTGTTTGCTTTGCCCTTTGCTGTGTGCCTCATTTGTCTCCAAAGTTACACTCATTGGTTGCCATACACTCACTTACCAAGCCCCAGAGCTGTAGAGAAAGAAGAGCCAGGCTGACATTTGCAAAGGCCATAAGGAGTGGATCGTCTCTGATGAGTCCAATTTTCCAATTTGGTCATCTAATGGTTGGACAGAGACCTGGAGAAGTCTACATGTTCATTGCACTTTGAAATCTAGTGGAGAATCTGTGATGATCTGGAGGTGCTCCAACAAGACATAGTCGTCTTTTGAATGGCACATGAATATCAATTCATGTACACAAACACACAAACATATACCTATTAAAGATTAACTGGACGCAACAAATCTATTTAGCCTTGTAGACTGTCACACAGTAAATTTGCACATTTCTGTCTGTGTGAATGGTGGTTATTATTGTATGACTATTGTATTATTTTTTTATTTTCTTTTTTTAGCTTTTATGATGTGCTGCATTTAAGCTGAAAACCTAATTGCTATTTTCATAGCAATAATGTAAAGAAATGAAAGTTAGTGATTGCTGCTAAATGTACCATTTTAATCTAGTATGGATCCAGTTTTACTGTAGATTCTGTGCTGTGTCAGGACATCATGGCTGTAACTCACACACTATATCCGTTTTATTATGTGAAGGGCAGATGTATTGACACTCAAAACCATGATCCAAAATGCAATGATTGGCTGGAGATGGACCCACTTTATATTAAGTGGCCTTAACTACTATGTACTTACATTTTAATTAATAATTTAGTACAATGTACTTATTCTGTACATACATGTTTTTACATTGTACTTATATTTTTAAAAAACTACATGTAATTACATCTGTATTTAATTTCTGTAATTACATTTATAATTACACTGTTGACCCATACTTTACACCTTAACCCACCCTTAAACTTACCCATACCTCCAACCCTCTCCCTAACCTTACCCCTATCCCACCTCAATAGCAGCAAAAGTGTTTTACAATACAATATGAACACAATAAGTACATTGTACTACTTTTTTTTTATGTAAGTACATAGTAGTTAAGGCCACCTAATATAAAGTGGGACCCTGGAGATATTGTATATTGTACGGTATATGAAGAAACAAGTATGCATAAATTCAGAGAATTCATAGACATATAACATTCCACCCACAACATATACCTCTATATATACTGAAGCAATAATAAATTGTAAATGTGTTCAGCATTCTGCAAAAAAAAAAAATATTTTCAGATTTTCTATACTATTTTAAGGCATAAAGTAAGCAGTATATATTAAAATCCTGTGCATGGCTTTAGCAGGCATACATGATTCTAAGCTGGGCTCAACAGCGCCCCACAATTTTGCAATTTTTCTGATCAGATAGCTATCTGCTTGTGAAAAGACCAGTAAATGCCCTCCTAAATGCATTTGAGATTGATATAAATCCGATTGCTCAAACCACTTCAGGAGATGGTCTGGAATAGCCTGGTAATACCAGACTCTGCTACTTCACTTTGCTTCGTAGACAGAGTCTGGGATGGCATAATAGAGAAGTGTTTTCTCTCTCGCTAGGGGGCGCTTGTCTGAAGTTTAAAATCATTGGTTACCCGTAAGCCAATCAGATACGTTTAGTTATGACGTATGTTATGCGCCTGTGCAGCCGCATCGAAGCACAGACATCATGCATCGAACTCAAATCTATGATTGAACTTCCACTGTAAACCTGTTGCTAACACATGATGATGCGAGCGAAATACCGGAGTGAACATGGCTGTAAACGACTTTTGCAGTTTGAAAAAGAGTTGAATGTTCTCCATAACAGAGCGAATTGCATCCCATGTCTCGTTTCCCATTTCCGCGGTTTCGATTTCTCTAACCTACAATGTAAAACTCGGCGCTAAGCATCTACGTCACGGCTCTCAGCCCGCCCTCTGTTCGTTGATTGGCCCGGCTGTTTCCAGACCGGTGGCAAACAGAAAGCTCTGATGCTGTATCAGACTGAAGCTGTGTCCAAATTCAGGGTCTGCATCCTCCTTAGGATCCTTCCTACCCGGTTGAAGGAGGATGGGTCCTCCGACGACCGCAAAAACCGGAAGTCGGTGTTTGTGAATTTGGACAGCCTACCCTTCTTTCAGTTCCCTCCCTTAACCGTTGCTCATATCCTGTCGCCTAGCAACCGTGACAGCGCCAAGCAAGAAGCGGGTGAAGAGCTCATCGTTCTCTCCCCGGAGCTTTATAAACACTTCTGTCTGCTCTTTCGTCCTTAGAAGCGTTAAAACAGCTTCAATCACTAACAAATAAGCTGTGTGTAAGGGGATATTCACACAGGCAGTAAGGAAGAAGCTAGTTTACGAAAGTAAACGTTTTTTTTTTTTTTACATATACACGTACACATGTAAAAAAAAAATGCTTAATGCTAAAACAAAATGCCTAACTAGAAAACCACTGAAAATATATCTTTTTGAAAAGCCAGTTTTTAAAAAACATCGAAAATAATACTCCTCCCCCACTCCGCTACCGCTCGCTTCGTCCTGCCGAAAAGAATTATGGGATAGGTAGGACGCGTCCCATCCTTCGAATTCGGGGAAAAGGAGGACGCATTTGTGGGCCGCATTTGAAGGATCCTACGAATTTGGACAGCCTTCGTCGCGGCGCTGTGACGTAACATCCTTCAAATGCGTCCTCCGAAGGATGTAGACCCTGAATTTGGACACAGCTTGAGTACAGAAGCGAAATGAAATTGAGCGGAAGTAGGAAGTCTGACGTTGTCAGGCTAGGTCTGGAACGCATTCCAGACGAAACTGGACAAGTGTAAATGTATCCGGTTGTTAAAACCACATATGCAAATTTTACTCCTAATTTATTTCCTTTTTTTTTCTATGTGGAGGAGTGGATCAAATTACCAAAATATAAATTCTTTAGTTTAAATGTGCTCATATGACAATCCTTTATATGGTTATATTGTTTGTTTAATTATTATTCTGAGAATAGACATATGATCGTCTTTCCTCACGCGAACTGCTCCACAACTTGTAACATTGTAAATCAATATTTGGAGGTGATAAATGCTATATTAAGGCAATTATAATACAGCATTTTATGTGTGTTCTCCGAGACTGTCAATCAACATTAGTCTGTAACCAATGGGATAACGCAAAGACATCTCTGCCAAAATTTTGTCCACATGTTTTCAGAGATTAGATTATAAAATTTACTAAATGTTTTTCATACATGAGTGCTATGACCCAGAATCTGCCCCACCTAAATTAACGGTAAGGAGCCACTACTGGTGGCAGGGGTGTAGCCATCTTTTCAGAAGTGAGGGGGACAGAAAAAATAAAAATAAAATTATATATATATATATATATATATATATATATATATATATATATATATATATATAATAACATTTCTGTAATCTATATAGCCTACCAATCAACAGTTTTTGAACTGTAAGATATTTTGTTTTTAAATAATTCTCTTCTGCTCACCAAGCCTGCATTTATTTGATCCAAAGTACAGCAAACAAAGTAATATTGTGAAATATTTTTATATTTAAAATAACTTTTTCACCTATTTGAATATATTTTAAAATGTAATTTATTCGTGTGATCAAAGCTGTATTTCCAGCATCATTACTCCAGTCTTCAGTGTCACATCCTTTAGAAATCATTCTAATATGCTGATTTGCTGATTATCAATATTTAAAACATAAGTTTATTTTTTTTTTTGCATTCTTTGATGAATATAAGGGTCCAAAGATTGGCATTTATGTGAAATAAAAAGCTTTTGCAACATAATACACTATATCATTCAAAAGCTTAGAGTCAATATAATTTTTTTTTTTTTTTTTTTCGGAAAATAAATGAAAGAAATGAACACTTATATTTAGCAAGGACTCTCTTGTGGGTTTGAGCATTATATCAGTTTATGTGCCACCTTTGTTATAGGAATGCTATTGGGATATACTGTATTTTGGCTTCCTAACACTGATGTAACCTTGTTTTTCTAAAGCTTATACACAAACATAAAATCTAATTTTTGTTCTGCAGTGTTGACTGTGTGCATATTAAATAAACAACAATTTCCTTATTCATACAGATAAAAAAAGTAATTGTTATGTTCTCCATTTATAGGAATCGGCACCATATACAGATCTTGTGAACTGGAATACAGACTTTAAGAGATAGAAGCAGCCAGAAGTCAAGTCACCTTTTATTTTTACAGCACTTTCTCCAATACTGATTGTTTCAAAACAGCTTTAATGTGTTAAAACAGACATTTGTTTGTCAATAATGCAAGAGGTCAATAGTATGCAGGAAACGGCATCAAAACTTCCCTCAACAACATCTAGACAACGAGATCTTCTAAAGCAAGTACATACATTTCTGTCTGAATCTAAAGTTTTCAGCTCTTTTCCATTGAGCCTTTTGTTACTTGCATTGGAGGAGTTGATTGAAAGGGAATTATTTATATGCCCGTGTCGATCTGATCTGAATAAACTGGTAACATCTTTCATTTTAATTGGATCGGCAATTTTTACGTTTGCTTTAATGTATCTCCTTTTAAGACCTTTTAGACGTAGGTGTTGCTGTGTGACTAAGTGTATTGAGAAGAACAAAAATGAAAACAACTGTTTTAATGCTTTTTTATCTTGTCTGATTCCACCTGTAATGTGGATCGTCTTATTTTTACTTGATGGTGATTATGTTGCTTGTGGAATGACAGACTGGAGTGGAGTTTATAAGTTTGATAATCATATCAAAAGGTCTTGGTGTAAACCTACTGAAGAGACACAAAATGAAACAATTCTACAAGATATGACGCGCAAATATATTCATTGGTCTCAGGTAAATATCATGTACTGTGTGGGGTTATCCTGTATATATCAGAACAGGAACATTAAATCCATTATCTGCATTGTTTGTCTTTCAGTTATCAGGTTATGTCGTGCTCTCCATCTTCAGCACACTGGTGATTGTCTTCCTGGGTATTTGCCCTTACGAAAGGAAAATATATTTACCAATATATTTCTTAAAATATATTGTGATGTATTGTAATATATTATTTTCCCTTTTTATTTTCTAATATTTTATATATTTGAATACATTTAATAATATATTGATGATACATATATTATATAATATATTGCAAAATATACAAATGATTGCCGCTTTCAATATATTGCAATGTATTGGAAAAAATAAATATATATAAGAATATATGCCGGAATATATTACATGATATTTTCCAATATACTGCAATATATTTTTGTTTCATAAGGGTTTGACTGCTGCTGGAAACTGTTTTGCAAACCTCAAAAACAGACTGAACACACAGAATCTGCTTAATGCTTAATGTCCCCTCCACTCCAACTGTAAATAAAAAAATAATAATAATAAAAAAATATCAAAATGTTAAACATAATGTTTTTCAATTTCAGACTGTCAAGGTTTATGCACACAGTACATGCATTTTTTAAGTGTTTTAATATTAAAACAGATTTTTTTTTTTTCTCATGAAATGCATGCAAGTGTCTTGATTTAGTAGAAAGAAAATGTTGTAGACGTCAACAGGGCATATATAAACGCATGTTATATTTGTATATTTGCATCAGCACTGTTTATTCCTGAGTTTGAGTTTTATTCTTTCTTCCTTGCAGAATGTGAAAGTGATTTTTTTATTTTAAACAACTCAGACAATGTGGGAGGAAATTTAATGCAGGAAAGTTTACGTGTGAATATTTTGCATTTGCACATTTGTAAAAGTCTATCTACTAAGAAAAATAAATTAAATTTTTAATGTATGCATTTTAATGTATTGAAATAATCTGTTCCTGGATCTGCTTCATTGTTAGTCATGGATCAACATTCAGATCAGCCAATTAGATCTGAGAGAAAAGTTTACAGTTAATGTCAAGTTTAGGTTAACAAATCAGGATCGATTTTCTTATTTATTTATTTGGACAGGCATATATCTATATTAATAGCAAATTCACCCTACCTGGTTGCAACACAAACCAGTAAATATAAAATTTTTGAAGCACTGCATTTTAGAATGCTTATACCAAAGCCTTAATATCTAAACACCTTAAACACAGTGTAACCATAACTAAAACATATTGTCAACTTTGCACTTTGCTTGCAATTCTGTAACACATTAATTGCCTTTGTTCAAAAATCACCTATTATCATGAGAAAACATTCTGTTCAAACTGCAAAACTCATCTGGCAATTGTAGGCACTTACACACTTGCAAAGAAAACAGAAAACTAATTGGTCTGAGCCTTACCCTTTTAAAAAAGTAGTATACAAACCTGATTCCAAAAAAGTTGGGACACTGTACAAATTGTGAGTAAAAATGGAATGGAATAATTTACAAATCTCATAAACGTATATTTTATTCACAATGGAATATAGATAACATATCAATTGTTGAAAGTGAGACATTTTGAAATGTCATGCCAAATATTGGCTCATTTTGGATTTCATGAGAGCTACACATTCCAAAAAAGTTGGGACAGGTAGCAATAACATTCCAGTAAAGTTAAATGTACATACAAGGAACAGCTGGAGGACCAATTTGCAACTTATTAGGACAACTATTTTTCATTTCTACACTAAGTTGCATCCTACAGAAACATAACTTCAGAATGAAGCAGCTGTACAGGGTGCCATTTGAGAGGAACAATGTCAGGGTCAGGGATCTGCGCCATGATTATGTGCAGGTATGTATCACTTTACTTTACATACTATATATTGTGAAGTGGGAATGAAGGTTTATGCTGCCACTTGCCCTAGCTGTAGCTTGTGGTCTTTGTCTATACTGACGCAACCCAGCCCCTTATGTGTGGAAATATAGACATTGTAGTTACTGTATGTATTTTCAGTAACACTACTCAGTATTTTATGTTACAGGCATCTCTGGATTTTGATGCCTCCAGACTGCCATATGAGTTCATTTACTTTGATGAAGCAGGTTTCAATCTGACCAAAACCCGGTGTCGGGGCCGTAACATAGTTGGACAAAGGGCTGTTGTAAATGTCCCTGGGCAGCGTGGGGTAAATATCACATTGTGTGCTGCAATTATTGTCCAAATAGTCCTGTATCACCATGCCACTCTAGGTCCTTACAATACAGGACAGATCACTGCATTGCACTACAGATGCACTACATGCAGTTTTGCAGGACAGACCACAGCAGCCCAGGTTTGTTGTCATCTTGGATAATGTTAGTTTCCACCGGGCTGCTCTGGTACGAGGTACGAGATAATCATTTCACACTTTTATAGCTGCCCCCTTACAGCCCCTTTCTAAATGCAAGGAATCAAGGAATTATATGATCGGCAACCACATGACCGCATGACTCTTTTGCAAGCAATGGAAGAGGCATGTGGAGACATTGAGGTGGGATCAATCCAAGGGTGGATTCGGCACACAAGACAATATTTTCCCCGATGCCTAGCCCACGAGGACAGCGCCTGTGATGTTGACGAGGTCTTGTGGCCAGATCCAAACAGAAGGTGGGATCCATAAGCCCTCCCAATGTTGTATTTTGTTTCTAGACAAAGAGGAAAAAACCCAGATCCAACCTTGACAACATTCTCAAAGCCTTATTGTTTCTCTCCTCATCCTCCACTTCTTACATGTACTCTTCCTTCTCTCCTTCTCAGATTGTTTCCATGTATTGCTTGTATCATCATTCAGTCACCTGTGCCTCTTTTGCACTCTGAACTGGCTCATATTTTGTCCACTTTGATCACATCATTAGAAACAAGTGTGAACAATTTTGTAACTTTGTGTGCAACTGACAACAACTGTGCTTTAGTTGTGGTTAACTTTTGCCACTTGTGTTTAGCATTTTGCATCACAAATACATCACAGTGTTTATGTGAATGAGAACATGTTTAAAGTTTTGCAAAAAGAAGCCTAGAGCCTAACTGTCTGAAAGTGTTTAAGGTTTAACAGAAAGAGTGCTTTATTTGAAAAATTGTTTTAAGCTAGTGAGAATTTGGTTTACAGATTGGGGTTAAGTATTTTAGCAATTCAGAATTTATTTAAATTTATTTATTTAAATATTTATTTACAGTCACAGACAGTATGTTCCAATGTGTGTGTTATTGTACTATATATTCTGTTTGGTTTTTGAACTCTTCTGTTCTAGTGTTTTTCATCTACTGTAATATTTCTTTACAGTAGTGTAGTGAAAGTAAACTTTTCTTACAGTTTAATTCTGAATTTGACTGTATCTGCACCCCTCTATGTACAGTATTGTTCAAAATAATAGCAGTACAATGTGACTAACCAGAATAATCAAGGTTTTTAGTATATTTTTTATTGCTACGTGGCAAACAAGTTACCAGTAGGTTCAGTAGATTGTCAGAAAACAAATGAGACCCAGCATTCATGATATGCACGCTCTTAAGGCTGTGCAATTGGGCAATTAGTTGAATTAGTTGAAAGGGGTGTGTTCAAAAAAATAGCAGTGTCTACCTTTGACTGTACAAACTCAAAACTATTTTGTACAAACATTTTTTTTTTTCTGGGATTTAGCAATCCTATGAATCACTAAACTAATATTTAGTTGTATGACCACAGTTTTTTTAAACTGCTTGACATCTGTGTGGCATGGAGTCAACCAACTTGTGGCACCTCTCAGCTGTTATTCCACTCCATGATTCTTTAACAACATTCCACAATTCATTCACATTTCTTGGTTTTGCTTCAGAAACAGCATTTTTGATATCACCCCACAAGTTCTCAATTGGATTAAGGTCTGGAGATTGGGCTGGCCACTCCATAACATTAATTTTGTTGGTTTGGAACCAAGACTTTGCCCGTTTACTAGTGTGTTTTGGGTCATTGTCTTGTTGAAACAACCATTTCAAGGGCATGTCCTCTTCAGCATAGGGCAACATGACCTCTTCAAGTATTTTAACATATGCAAACTGATCCATGATCCCTGGTATGCGATAAATAGGCCCAACACCATAGTAGGAGAAACATGCCCATATCATGATGCTTGCACCTCCATGCTTCACTGTCTTCACTGTGTACTGTGGCTTGAATTCAGAGTTTGGGGGTCGTCTCACAAACTGCCTGTGGCCCTTGGACCCAAAAAGAACAATTTTACTCTCATCAGTCCACAAAATGTTCCTCCATTTCTCTTTAGGCCAGTTGATGTGTTCTTTGGCAAATTGTAACCTCTTCTGCAAATTGTAACATCTTCTGCACATGCCTTTTTTTTAACAGAGGGACTTTGTGGGGGATTCTTGAAAATAGATTAGCTTCACACAGACGTCTTCTAACTGTCACAGTACTTACAGGTAACTCCAGACTGTCTTTGATCATCCTGGAGGTGATCATTGGCTGAACCTTTGCCATTCTGGTTATTCTTCTATCCATTTTGATGGTTGTCTTCCGTTTTCTTCCACGTCTCTCTGGTTTTGCTCTCCATTTTAAGGCATTGGAGATCATTTTAGCTGAACAACCTATCATTTTTTGCACCTCTTTATAGGTTTTCCCCTCTCTAATCAACTTTTTAATCAAAGTACGCTGTTCTTCTGAACAATGTCTTGAACGACCCATTTTCCTCAGCTTTCAAATGCATGTTCAACAAGTGTTGGCTTCATCCTTAAATAGGGGCCACCTGATTCACACCTGTTTCTTCACAAAATTGATGACCTCAGTGATTGAATGCCACACTGCTATTTTTTTGAACACACCGCTTTCAACTAATTCAACTAATTGCCCAATTGTACAGCCTTAAGAGCGTGCATATCATGAATGCTGGGTCTCATTTGTTTTCTGAGAATCTACTGAACCTACTGGTAACTTGTTTGCCACGTAGCAATAAAAAAATATACGAAAAACCTTGATTATTCTGGTTAGTCACATTGTACTGCTATTATTTTGAACAATACTGTATGTCGTATACTGTAACAGAAATTGACCAGCAAAAGGATTCCTATTTCCCAAAAGGAGGCTTTTGTAACAGTGTTTTGAATATATCTCACTAGTGTTCTCTAGGCAGGAAAATAATTTGTGTATTTGACAGGTTTGCGTATCATCAAAGGCCAAAGTTTGCATCTTACAAAAGAGACAAAACTATTTGATTTTGACCTGGAAGTCCGAAGTTTGCACAAATTGCTATGTAGTTTTGAGATTGTGTTTATAGTTGTGAGAAAAACATCCAGAAAAACTCTATTAAAGTGCATGGCATGCAAAGCACACATATATATTTCGACACCAAAGGTAAAACAATAAACTTTATAAAATGTGGAACCGTATTTGTTCCACATTTTAAGGAACAAATAAAACAAAAAATCTGAAAAAGTGTTGCTTCTCGCATGACAGACTGAAAGCAAGTTTATGTTCTTGATGAGTGACACAATGGTGTAAACCTGTGCAAAGTATGTAAAATGAGACTTGCAAAGATTTGACTTGCAAATATATTAATCGCAGGCATATATCATACTATGCATACTACTACTACTGTATGAGCTTTTATTGTCAAGAATGTACAGTGCTCTATTCCACCTCTATTCCTTCCTCAGCATGCAGGTTACGTCTGGATCACGGTCTTCAGTGTCTTGGTGATTGCCGTAGTAGGTATTTATGACTGCTGCATTAGTGGAAAATGTAAATGGTGCCCACGTGGACTGTCATGCTGCTGCGGACAAACGATGGAGACGCAGAGTGAGCAACAAGATTCTAGAGCAGATTCTCTAAGCCTTAATGCTGTGCAAAGCACTATACAAAACCAGGCGGTGGTCCCTCCCTCTCAGGAGGATGGACACAATCTTTGAAAGAGGGTCATGTACATGAATTAATAATAAATAATTTAAAAAATGTCAATGGTAAAGATAGTCTAGCTACTATAAATAAATAAATAATAAGCTTTAACTGGCCTTTTCAAGCTGGCACATCACACACAATATATATAGGCTGATTATTCTGCCAGTACCATGATGTCTGACTTTCATGTAAACTAGAAAGAAAGCTGTCACCATTCTAAATCTGTACAACTTGCTCTCAGAAGATCATTTGAGAAATGCCTCAGTTTTTCCCCCCATAGACTGAATAGTCAAATTGCCTCAATGTGTGTTTTTTTTTTGTTTTTTTTTTTTTGTTTTTTTTGGTGAACTAACTCTTAAGGTTTGAGAACCCTTGATTTAATTCAACTTGTATAAGAAAACTTAATTCAGGTTCACTTGATCTCTCTTTTTTTTTCTCTAGCATCACTTTTGTTAGCTATCTCAGAGTACAAGTATAAACAGCTAAATGTCTTTTGATTTTACCATGTTATCCTGGTGATGGATATTTATATACTATTTCTGAGTCAAATAATATTGGGCTTTCCTGTGTGCCTGTCAACTATCATATCTTAAGAGGGTAAGACTGTACACAAATTGTGCAGAAATGATTACGCTGCATGAGTTTTAAAGATAAGGAAACGTTTTCTTTTTTTTCACTTTAGCCTACACTTTTAAATTAACTTCATTGTTATTTATTTTTCTGTTTAAAATACATTAATAATCTGTTATACTTGCACAGTTTTAACAAATAAAATCCTATTTACATCTCAAACATTTATTCAAACTACAGATCTTTACTGATCACTGGAAACAAACACATTTTTGATTTGGTTATGAATTTTATTGTTGCTGTATTACAATATCATTATAAAAATTCCAGTTAGTAATGTAATCCATTACTGTTCATTAGCTATTATAAACAGACTGTTTTTTTTATTACTTTTAGATTACTTTTGTTAGATTGCTAACTCATTTTTCAAAAAAATTTAAATAAGATAATGTTTTATTAACACTCATTCACCGCCAGGACAAGTCTGATTTTATTCATAAAAAAAAAAAAAAAAAGAAAGTAATATGCACCTATGATGGCTTTGATAGTGAGTAAATCTTTGGGTTATTTTCATTTTTGGGTGAACTATCCCTTTATGTTACATAGACAGAGTCATACAGTAGATACAAAGATTCAGTAGAACAAGAAAGAAGTAAATAAAATAAAATAAAGAAAAACAGAAAACAACAGGGACACAAAATGAATACCCGAGGCTCCTGATGATATATTGAGTACTTGTGAAGTGAAAAGTTCAGTCTGTGCAAGAAATGGAACATTATTTACAACATTATTACCTGTAATCAATATCATCAAGGAAATCCAATTCTTTTCCGCAAACTGGTTCTTTCAGAAGGTCTTAGAATCTTGAATTTTCTTTTTTTTTCTTTTTTCTTTTTTTTGTGAACTTTCCGTTTAACCCACTAAGGGACTGTTTACACACTTCTGTGTTTAAACACTACAAGTTTTTGCCATAATTGTAGTTTTTCTATGCAAACGTAGGTTCAGAGGACATCTTTTGACCATTGACCTCTTTTCATGTCAGAAAGCCACATCAAGTTAAGAAAAAACATGCCTTAAGACCTTGAGAGTTAATTCCGTTTTTATCTTGATAAAACATGTAGCTTTTATTAGTTATTAATACGCTAACAAAAAGTTTTATTTTATTTTATTATTTTTTTTTTAAACAAAGTGTATAAATAAAGACCTTCATTTATTGAATTGACAGGAACAAATATGTAGGCTACATCCTACTACCCCATATATACGAGTTCTGTGAATATGTTAAACATAAATCGACAAATACATAAAGTAGACTGATTTCGATTGTTCTTTTAGCTTTTCAGTAATAGTTTTGTTATCTGCTGGAAAGATATGAGAAATTTATTTTTCAACTCTATTTGCATTCTAACTGGTTGTTCAATTCAGTTTTGTTAACCAATAAGATACGTACTCATTACTGTTTACCTATGTCATATCTGCGCACTTTGCATGTAGCCCTCCACCTCCCCAGCACCACCTGCCTATATCTGCTATGGGGGATTGCTGCAGCAAAGCAGATCTAGTCCACCAAGACCAAACCTATTCACATTGTATTTACATTAGTGCTTTCAAATGACTAATAGAGATGACCAACTAATACTTACCCTTTCTTTTCTATTGAATTCCTGAAAGAAATAATATATATATATATATTGCTTCTATTGTTGTCATTTGTAAGTCGCTTTGGATAAAAGCGTCTGCTAAATGAGTAAATGTAAATTAAAATGAAAATGTAAATGTAATCGCTGTCACAGTGTGTTGCGGGAGAGAAGCACATAATCGAGGAAGAAGATGAAAGAAAGTCTTTAATAATCCGCATAGGAGTAATCGATAAGGAGGCAGAAACACACATACACATTGACGAGACCGGACAACCAAACACTGAACTGAATGCATCTTATAAGGTGAACGTTAATGAGGGTACAAGACACTGACAAGACACTCCTGAACATAATGACACAATCAACACGAGACAGAAATAGGTGACAGAAAATATGAGGAATGAAAACACAACAAGAAAGTTCTGTGGTGTGACAATCACATACAAAATGAAAGTAATTATTTATTTTATTTATTTTTTACATAGCATCCTTTTCTTAAATATATACATGCCTGTGTTTGTATATACATAATAAATATATACAGCACACACACACATATATTAAGTAAATAAAAACTTGTATTTGGGATGTATACATGCCTGCACTTTATATGACCTAATAAATTAACATAGACTGTAAGCAGTAAGATAAACGATACAGTCTGAAGACTTTTTAATATTTCTGTTCAATCAAACCATTCAAGTGTAAATTATATCATAATTGTAATAAAACATAGAAAATAAGGCAGAATCAAAAAAAAAAATTGTCTGGTTTTCTGAGAATAAAAAGATTTAACACTTATTCCTGAGATTCTTGATGCACCTCTTCCCTCCGCCTTTTTGAATATATGAAGCAATATCAAAATAATACAGCACTAGATGGGACTTTAAATATCAGATTTGTAAAATGAATAAAATTGCTAGTGTTTTATAGCAGTCTTCACTGACAATGGAAACTTCAGCAAACTGTATGTATATACAGAGCAGAAGTGTAGGTAGTGTCACGTTTTTTTCTGTCACAAGTTGTTCTCACTGAAAAACCACTTCTTTTTTTTTATTTTCTGTTCAAATGTATGGCAAAGCATCCTTTAAATATTAATGCAGAAGCAGAATTTAACCACACATCGACAACATATCACTACAGAAAAGAAGAACACAATCGTAAGTCTAAAAATACTAACTTTCATTAAGATTTACTTAAAAAAAAAGTTTATATATATATATATATATATATATATATATATATATATATATATATATATATATGTGTGTATGTATGTATGTATATTGCACTATAGTGTGTGTATTCAGAAAGGAATGAAATTAAATAAAATATTTTCTTCATTGAAGGGGATCTGTGCACCATATAAAGACATCAGTGAGACAGAGATGCCACTAACTAAATGTTTTTCTTCGGTTTTTAAGAAAATATTTGCATTTCTGAAACGATATTCTTTTGTATTCATTTTTCTATTGAGTCTTTTGTTAATCGGATTTGAAGAGTTCCTGGAAGCAAAAGTTTTCTCATGCCCGTGCAGACATGATCTGAATGTACAACTAACGGCGTGCGTCTTCATCGGACCTGCTCTCTTTATTTTCGAACTACTCTTCCTCTTTTTAAGGCCTTTTAGAGAGAAATGCAGTCATTTTTCTGAAGGAGCAGATGATGATACTCAGCAGAACTGTCCTAAAGCTTTCACATCATGTCTGATTCCACCTATAATGTGGGCCATCATTTTGTTACTCGATGGAGATTACTTTGCTTGTGCCATGACATATTGGAAGGGAATTTCCACATTTGACAGTCAGCTCAACAGATCATGGTGTAAACCTATCGAAAAGTTCAGAAATGTGACAGCGCTTCGAAATTTGACTCAAACACATATACATCAATCTCAGGTAAATAAAACTGTACACGTGTTTCCTGTTATCATAATATCATAATAGAAATATGTAATTAATTCCTTTCACCCCACATATGTCAGACAGGAAATTAAATTAGAATGTTTCTTCTTACACATGCATATTATTTTCCTGTGCTTATGAACAGTTTAACCTTCGATAAACCTCAACTTATAGTTATTTTTCTCTTATGTTTTGTTCTTCTTCAGATATATGGTTATGGTGTGAGCACGGTCTTCATTGTCTTTCCAATTATCTGTGTGGGAATTATTGACTGCTGTGGAAAATCTGCCTGCTGCTCCAGAGCTGGACGTGGCTGAACACAAATGGACACAACCATGAACAACACACTTTCCAAACTGCTTAAAAAAGGGGCACCGATCTATCAGTATTAGTATCTATCTTACATATTAATGGATCATTATATCATATTAATGCAACTCCAAAAGAGGAACATGCCTCATCTTCCCTCCCTACTTAATGTGATCAATTTCAAAAGCGAAAGTGAAAGTAAAAAACACAAAAAAAGCGATTGCATTAGCGATTTCAGATTGCACGCTTCTCACTCGAACCAGACACCCATGTGACTTGATGGCATTATATGCTGAGCTAACAATAACACAGCACAGAAAATGAAAGAACAACTGATGCCCAGTTCCTCCATGAGTGGTTTAAAATCGTCCAGAATTTGTTGTTTTGGTCCTTATAACGTAGGCTACAGTGTGCTGAATGAAGCAGTCTTTGTAAACTCGCAAAAAAAATTATTACTAAACCTACACAAAAAGCAACATCTTTGCATGATAAGTGTTTTTTCACACAAATACATACACACACACACACGCACACACACACACACATATAATTTATCTTTTCATTAAATGTAATTCATGTTTGGACTAATTTTTATATTTACTATAGGCACTTTTTTTGGTGGATATTATAAGGTGAAATATTAGTAAGAGTGGCTAATAACATGCATTATATTTACTTCACCGATCTGGTACAATCATGAACCCAGACTGCAAACATGCTTATTGTAACATGGAGTCAGAGACGTTTGGAACCATTGGCAGTAGTTTAATATAGAATGGTCAAACAGGCAGTTATCAGAGAATAGTGTCAAGTATGTCAAGGGATATCCAGAATCAGAAACAAAAACAGGCAGAGGTCAGGGCAGGCGGCAGAGAATCACAGGTGGTATAAACAGTCCAATACCAGACACGGAAAGAACAAACACTAGGAAAATGCTCAGAAATGCTAGACGAGGCTAAACAAGATTTCGCACTCATTGAGAGTCCAAACACAGTAATGGGGAACACCTGGTGGTGATTAGCCCTAAGCACGGGATTATGGGAAATAGGAATGGACACCAAGAGTCCTGAGTGAAGTGCCCTCTAGATTTAGATTAGATTCAACTTTATTGTCACTGCACATGTAAGGTACAAGGCAATGTGGGCCATCATCATGGGCACTTCAGCTGACGATCATGACACGTATACTGCAATCATGAAGTGTTCATGAAACGATACCAATTTATATTCCAATCAAGAGGAATGCCACTTCATAAAGCAGTTCGATTTCTTTAATTTTTATTTCTGATGGTTCTGATGATGCTGTTGAATTTTCGGAGTGACTTCTAAAACTGAAGAATTGAGACCAAACTCTAATATTATCAGCTGAACTTCCCTTAATCACCAACGGTGGCGCTGTGTTTTATATGTGTTACTTTTGTTTTGAAACATGTGTTTTGTACATTTAACTTTTTGTACAAATTCTTATTCTTTTTGCCTTATAGTTTATCTAGTGTTAAACAGTAAACTAATAATGATTGTGATTTAGTAAGTATACACCGACATGCCAATGACCCAGCTATCATGAAACTGATGGAAACAGATGAATGTTCAACAGGTGAGTTTGCGAGATTGTAAGGAAAGCTAATTGGCCTGAAGAAGTTGATGGATCAGGAGTTTTCCTGCCCATGTAACCCTGGCTCTGACTATGACGATGTTCTTTCAAAGACCTTGCAGACGTTCATCTTCTCATTGTGCTGGGCTCGTTTTATTTAGTCTGATTCCGCCATCATTGTGGATGTTTCTGTTGTTGTTTGAGGGTTAATATGTTGCATGTCGCATGGCACACTGGAAGGGAGATTACTATGGTTCAGAGGTTGAACTACAGCGGGCCACCTAAAATCATTGGGGTCATTTACATACAAATTCACATTAATACAGGGCACCACTTGAGTGATGGGTCAATTTTATGATGACGTCTACTGTTTAATAATGGTTTTTGAAGGTAATATGCTCAGTTGTGTACCCCCTTACTCCTAAAATGCAAGTGGGTTAACAGTGTGGGTATGTAATAAACAATTACATTCAAACCCAATAGTTGCTTTATTAGAGGATTTATGGATCATTATAAAGTACATGTCTACTACATTGAAGGTAATGTAAGAGAATGGCAGGTTGAAGGGATGGTGTTTCTTTTCTTTTATTTATTTTTACACTAATGACATTTGTATGTAGGTCTTATTTGGTTTTTTATTACCTTGTAGTCACTCTACAATTGTCTAAACTTCATAAAAGCTGCATTATTATTATTATTATTATTATTATTATTATTATTATTCATTATCATTATTTAATATTTTCTAAATATAAAGCTAAAACTAGTCATTTGTGTTCTGTTTATTGGATACTTTAAAATACTGTTGTTTCTTATCAATATCTGGACCTATCGTCATGGGAAATAGACCATAAGAGAGTGGAGCAAATCTAAGTGTTACATTTAAGCAAATATGTTGTTTGTTGAACAACATACTGCTGTATAATTTGAGAGTGTTCTATGAATAAATTGGGACAAAACTACCAGATCTGGACGAAAAGTACACTGGTGTTACACCCCTGGACTCATTATGTTGTGTTTTCCATCCACATGTGTTCCGTGTCCCTGTTAATTAGTTATTGCATGCACCTGTGTTTCCCCAATTATCCTGTGTTTATAAGCCCTAGTCCTTTCAGTTTGCATTTGTCAGTTCTTGATGTATTCCATGTGCTCTATGTTCCCCATTTGGATTATTAAAGACTCTCGTTTCATGAATTCCTTGTCTGTCCCTCCGTTTTGTTTCTTTTTTTCCCCAGTGTTTTTCTTTACGTTGTGTCCCATGAATCCCCTCCTTCGCTCAGAATACCTCATCCTCCTGCTGTAGCAGGGGGAGAAATCATTTGGGTCCCAAAATCAGACTGTTCCTTGGTACTGGCAAGCCTAACCAACTACTCGAACGATGAGGTTGGTCTGTGCGTTCTACAACGCCAGTTTGAACATCTCGTACAGAGCGCCGTCATGTGAGGATGGTCCCTGTTATGCACGTATCACTTACGCCCCGGCCCAGAGTCCTCAAATAATTAGTAGTGCTCATTTTATTATTCTTTTTTGTCTTCTTCAGATTCTGATTGGTTGAGCTGGGGAAACGAGGCTATAAATGGAAGGAGGCGGACCCTTTCATTCTCTCTCTGCCAGCCATAGACTTCTCCACTGCCACATCGTCTCCTGCTCTTATCTTGTTATTTTGGAGTGGGGAGCCCCAGCCTGTTTCTATTAGTTTAGTTATTTCTTTATTGTATTGCTGGGCTCCCTATCTCATAATTTTGGTCATTTTTGTGAACATTTTGTGTTAAAATAAAGGATTAATTTGGGATACTCCAGCTGTGTCCATCTATTATGTTATGCATCCCTTTAAATTCCTAGACCTTTGTAGGGACCGTAACAGTCCCTGAACAAATTTTGCTGCCCCCACCATGAAGGAGAAAGCAGAGGATGGTATGAGTGCAGTGAGGATCTCCGCCCCCTGCATCGCGGCTGAGGGTGAGCTGAGCATGGAGTGGTGATGGAGCCAAAACCGGAAGGGGAATCTAATAGACTGATAGTCTGAACTGGAGATTGAACTGCCCCCTCTCCTCTCTCCGTTGTCTCCGCTGGTACCATCCAGCCCTCTTTTGTCCATGGTTCCCTTGCCCAGCACTGTGGAGGCTTCTGGTTCTCAAGTGACGACTCCAAGAATGTGCCCACCAGTGCCCACTCCTTGAAAATGCCACCCACTCCAGCCTCTTTCACTGCTGTCATCTGGCAGCCCATCTGCTCCCCTCAGCCCACCATCAATGCAGCGCGAGGCCCGTGGGACTGCCATCCTCCAGCGTCATCGTGGTCGGAGTATCCATCTCCCCTGCCTTCAGCCTTTGAGGCCCGGACTTTGCCTCGGCCCGCAGACCCATTGGTTCCACCTCGGATCCTAGCTCCCTCACCTCCACCGTCACCCATCGATCCATCAGCTCCACCAGGCTCCCGTGTCCCTCCAGCTCCGACTTGTTCAAGCATCGTCCTGCCATCGTCTCTGGACTCCTCTCTTCTGGCTGCACCTCATTGCTCTGTCCCACCGGCTCCATTGGGCTCCTTCCTCCTGCCAGCTCCACCTTGTTCCTCCACTTTGTTCCCTGGCTCGTTGGCTCTCCGTCTCTGCCTCAGGCTCCTCCTCCACCTGCTCCGCCACCGTTGATTGGCCCCCAATCCTCCTCCATGGCTCCTCCCTCCATCGGCTCCACCATGGCATGATTTCCTCATCTGCCTTGTGTGACAACGGCTAAATTAAAGGTAAGTATTTCTCACATGTAGTAAATTCAATGCATTTAAATAAAGATTTATTGATTTATTCAGCACTTTGGTTATATTGAGATCTCTGTTTCTCTCAAAAATTGTTATTTGAGCAGCATGTAGAGCTGGACAATGAAACCACATCAGCTATCCAATGACACGTTCAGCACTGTTCAACCACAAGAGAGAGAGTTACACATGCTGCAAAATGTACAAAAAAAGAGATTAATTAATTAACTAAGATTAATGCTACTGTTTTTAGTAACAGAACCATTTAAGAGTAGAAGGTGGACATATGGGAAGAGGAGGGTGCACCCCTAGTTCAAGGGTGTCCAAACCTGTTCCTAGAGGGACATCTTGGGACATGTCCTGCATTGTTTTGCTTGATAGTAATCAAGGTCTTCAGACTTGATTGAAGCTTCCTGGCAAATGTGTTTGAGCTGGCTGGAGCTAAACTTTGCAGGACATTGCCCCAATCACTGCTTCTTAGAAAGCCAATCACATAAAAATATGCAGACATCTCACGACACTTTGCAACGTGCAAGTTCTACATTTTAAATTGATTATAGACTAGAAAGCTTGCTTGAGTACGCTTAACCACTTAAAAGCTGCCACTTTTTCTTTAGTGAGTGTCTACACGATGTAGTATAACATACAACGTGCCACAACGTGCTCGCCAAAAAATGTTTACTGTTATAGTTAAGAGAAAGAGAAGAAAGGAGGTAGGAAAGAGTACATTCCTGAAGCAGGTGTGTCACGAGAAACACAAAAAGAAAGAAAGTGAAACACAGAAAACTCTAGTGTCAGTTGAGTCACATCTTTGTTCTTAGGCCCAGGTTAACAAGTGCATTGTTTAGTCTGCATTTAAATATGACTACAGTATGTAGGGTTATTTTTATTTTTATTTTGCTTGTACAAATCATTTTATCAGTTATTTTGGTATTTATTATAAAGATAAAACAAAGCATGTGCAGTATGCAAAGTAAGCTCATTTGAATGTAAATAAGACTGCTTCCGACTTTGTATATTCTGCACACGACATTAAAATTAGCAATAGAGTAAACAGGCCAATTATTTGCTTATTAATAATAATATATACAATTATTATACATTTTTATTCTAATTGAGTAGATGGACATGAAAAAGATCCAACTGCAGGGAGTAATGAATAGATATCTATTATTGTTAATCTCTATTAAAGTTGAAACGCTTAGTGTATCTGGTAATTGATTGATTTGTGTTACTATAAAAACACAAAACAGATGTGCTGATGCGCACAAATAAAAACCAAAACATAAAATAAAGCCCAGGCCTGGTCCTCTCTCGTCTGTCACTGTCGTCGCTCCGGTTTTATATCCCTCCATCTCCTCCGTGGGACTCGAGACCTATGGGTCGAGCAGGTGTCGCTCATCTCTAATCACTACACCGGCTTCGCTCCTCGTTCCCACGGCCCTCGGCCCCTCCCCACTCGTCACATACACCCATCGCCCCTCGCAGGCCGTGGGGTACCCTCGAGACTGAGCTCTCCTCCACTCTACTGGCCCCTCCGCTCCCTCAAGGACGGCAGCCGCCCCTTCTCATCATGGGTGGCCGGCATCGAGGTCGCCCGTCCCCGGCAACTCACTCCAGCCCACTGCCTCGAGCGTTCATGGCGGCACACTTCCTCGCCTGCTCGATAGCACCACAGAGTCTATATAGTATTTTAGGAAGGAACTATACAGTATTTTAGGAAGTTTGGGAAACATTTCTTGCTTACCCTAACTTCAATTTTTGTGTGGATCATGCTTGTGCTCATTGATGGTAATTATACTGCCAGTCAAATAACAGACTGGAATGGAGTGTATATTTCAGATGATCAGCAACATGTGAAATGGTGCAAACCCACTGAACCAGTTCCACGAATGAATGAGACCGAACTACAAGCTCTGACAATTAACATTATTGCCAAATCACAGGTAAGTCATATACTGGAAGATTTCTCCATGTTCCTATCTTCCGAAATGTTTAGTCTATGTTTACATCATTAAAAAATGCGATGCACACAAAGTTTAACAAATACTATGTAGTAGTATATGTATTGTGCAAGAAATAAGAATGAGCTTACTAACTGTCA
The DNA here is from genome assembly GCF_023724105.1 of Carassius gibelio. Classification (NCBI taxonomy): domain Eukaryota; kingdom Metazoa; phylum Chordata; class Actinopteri; order Cypriniformes; family Cyprinidae; genus Carassius; species Carassius gibelio. The sequence goes on along the minus strand of NC_068417.1, from coordinate 23,332,257 downwards.
CCCTGTCCCATATACGGGACGCCTACATTTACTTCACTCTATTACAATTACATTTAATCTAATCTTGACAAACTATATATCATTGGAAAGGTCTAAGACTCCCAAACTTATATTTTACCAATGCTTTTTTTTTTTTTAAGTTATGTAGGAAAAGTAATAGATTAATTTATGACAAGAGTGAACCCTCAAAAATCTACAGTATAACAGTAGTTTTGACCTTTGTTTAAAAAAAAAAAAGACTTCTTCGTTGCCTTTTTCTCTAACACATTTTAGAAATCATCAGAAATTATATATCAACTGAAAACTTAAAATCTCAAAATTCATCCTTTAAAACCCATTTAAAATCAGACATTGCATTACAATGAAAATAGACCATCAATATCATGTTACACATTTTTTTTCATTTATGAATTATAAAAATTTATATAAAAATTATAAAAAGTCTATGGTCAAAAATGTGAGAGACAGTTAAGGGGTTAAGCATATGTTGAATTAGAATTGAAGTACTGTCACTTTAAGTATGCATTATCATAATTGTTTTTGTATTATATCAATGCACTGAATTAGCTTTTTTTCTGATTTATGGTTTCTTTATTAATGCTATTTGTCTTGGGCTTTATTATATATATATATATATATATATATATATATATATATATATATATATATTCATATTTAGTGCTGCTCGCATTCCTCGCCAATGTTATAATTTGCTGCTGTAAGCTTTTGGGGTTGTAGATCAAGATATCTGGAGCATCAAGAAAAGTGGAATTCATCCATCTACGGTTCTGAGGTTGAACTGCAGTGGCATGTCTGAACTCATCAGGCTGATCTGCATACAGATACACCTAGATTAAGACTGTTACATGGAACAATTTGGGTGATGGGTCATTTCTAATGTGATGTCTGTTGTTTTGACAAAACTTTCTGGATTCACTGCATTTTTGCTTGATGGATTGTTTGCTAATGGACCTTTGTGGTTCGCTGTTCGGTCTTGGTAACTATTTCAATTCAAATTGACCTTCTAACTGTGTTAAGTAAAATGTATGAAAATGGTGTGGATGTGAAATATAATAAACAGTTAAAACAATGCAAGCCCAATGGTTGTTTTAAAATATCGTCTTAATGTTACTCACAAAGCAATGTTACTGTCTTATTTAAAATGCTGTTTTATATATTGAATTATTTTAAACTTGGCTCAAACATTTTTAAATAAAGAGTTATTTTTTACCATATGTCTGCATTAAAGAATAAAATTAAGGTGAAACAACAATCTTTGACAGCAATGACTGAAATGCATTTTTACTATAAAAAATTAGTTAAAGTCTAGGAAAAAGTCTAATTAAACTTCTCTAGCATTTTAATTCATAAGTTAAACACGTTTTTATTTTATTTTAATTTTAACACACACACACACACACACAAACAACAACAACAAAACATCAAAACTGTTAACTTTCTCAAAGAAGTAACAAACTCATCAGTAAATGCTAATGCATTTCAGCTTTTTTCATAAGAATATTAATTCCCACACAGTGATTTTTAATATGTACTATAACACTGAAACTGCACAGGGTGGCTGGTGATCGCTCCTGTTGTTTTTAGAAATCTGAAACCTGTGATTTTGAATGCACAAATCAGAATTAGTTATTGAGATTGAAGGATCGGCTGACCAATGGTAAGTACTGGAAGAGTGAAAGTATAAATGTGTAAAAAAGGAAAAATAATCAAACAACACTTAACCTGTATGCGACACTCTTATCACCTGTATAAGTAAGTATTAAAACAACTTTTTTTTTTACTCTGTTATTGTAGTACCTGTATTGAAGAAATGTTGAAAATTATTTTTTTTCCTTTTCATTGAATAGGATTCTCACTATTGTATCTTGTGGAAGATTTTCCCAAACTGTAAGACAGGAACAGCTTTGTGACAGAATTCCTACAGCTTTGAAGATGCAACTAAAAACCTTTTTTAAATCAGCAGTTAAGATGATTTCCAAGAAAAATGCCATCACCTCTGTTCCATTGAGCTTTATGTTATTGGGCTTGCAGGTGTTGCTTGATGTCCAATTTGCATGCCCATGCAAAGTTAAGTGGAATTCACTTATATCAGGTTTCCTCTTTGTTGTACCCAGTCTCTTCGCTTTCGTCATAATGCTCATGCTTCTGAGGCCTTGTAAATATAAATGCAGCCGTTCTGAAAGACAGAACAGCGGTGGAAGAACGCAAGGTCAGGACAACAACGAAGCCTCCCACGAACAAGACGAAAGTGGTCCATCTCAAGAACAGGACAAACGTGCAATATATGAGTCTGAAGAAATGATGCAGAGTTTTGGGACCGTTTTGATGGCCTGTCTGATTCCTCCGATTGTGTGGGTCTGCATATTTTTAATTGATGGGGATTATCTTGCATGTGGATTCACAGACTGGAATGGACGCTATGCCTGTGATAAGGACCTGCATCCGATTTGTGTGAACTGGTGCAAACCTACTGAATTAAACCAAAGAGGAAATGAGACTGAACTATATGAACGAACAAGAGAGTTGATTGACAAATCAAAGGTAAATGTCAGAGGATTTTACCTCAAAGACCAACATAACCTCAGAACACACAACCACAAGAACCACAACAGATACATATTTGGCTAAGGATTACATATGAAAGTACAAATATACAACATACAGTTAAGGATGGGAATTGTATAGATTATTAATCTGGGGAAATACACATCAAACAGCTGCTCCACCAACACTGGTGCCCCTCAGGGATGTGTTCTCTCCCCTCTGCTCTTCTCCCTGTACACCAACGACTGCATCTCTAAACTATATATATATATATATATATATATATATATATATATATATATATATATACTATATATTTTTTTAATCATATAAACTGGCTTATAGCAATAATTTGCTTGGGAATCAGTGATCAAATGTTTTGTTTTGTTTTTTTACAATTTTAAAAACTGATTTATTAAGGTGTTATGTCCGCATATATATGTGGGAAAATACACATTCAAGAATCTTTAACGGACTGTCAATTGGTTTCATTTTCAAATCAATCAAATATCACAGCCAATCAGAAGCATGTGGGTTGGCTCTCTCTGGATTCACACTGCAGTCAACAAAATTGATTAGTTTAGGATTTAATTCAAATATAAAATTTTTTTAAAAAAATTAACTTTAGAAATATTACACAGGCCCTACAGAGTGACTGATACCATCTTTTTTTATGGAATACATTGTTGGGTCGCATTGTTGACAGTTTAAACATACAGTTTGCTTTAATTTATTTTAAAGATCTAACGTAAACTATATAATGTTGATTTCATTGTGGCTATAAAGGTCATGCAAAATTATTTTTGACAACATGTGGCAACAGTGTAAAAGTATTCCAATTTCATGGGAAACTCTTTAGCAACACTGAACTCAGAAGTGGTAAACAGCATTGTAGGTATTTGTTCAAATGCTTTCCTTAATCATTGAATCTTACCTTCTTCTCTTTTTTTCTCTCTTTTTTTTAGTTTATAGGTTATAGTCTGGCATTTGTCTTCTGCGTTATAGCAATTATTATTGTGACTGCTAATGACTGCAACAGAGGTCGCAATTCAGCCTGCTGCAGAAATGCAGCTCCAGAAAATGAAGGCGAGGAACGGCGTGATATGTTGGCAGACTCACGCAAGAAACAAAGTGTGCAACATGAGATGGGCAAGTTTCATGATGACGGCTCCCGACACAGAAATCCAAGTCAAGTTATAGAAGAAATAGAAGATAAAGTTTAATAGATCATTTCCAGATCATGTGTTGTGTTTATATTCTCTATATATTCTATTTCCGAAAGTGCAAGTATTTTCTCATTTGCATTTTATTTGTTTTATTCTGTCATCTGTAGGATTTGCTTCAATATCATTAGTCACAGTATTGTAGTAGGCTAATGCTTTATTTTACAGTAAGTATTTACAGTAAAGTTTACATAATGTGACTTTGAATTACAGTGAAAAAATACAACTTTCTTTAAAAGCAACAAATCACACTGAAATACTTTTTTACATTTGTAGATGTTTCATCAATATGACTGGATGCTCTGAGAAAAAAAAAAATTTTTTTTATATATATATATATATATATATATATATATATATATATATATATATGTGTGTGTGTGTGTGTGTGTGTGTGTGTGTGTATATGTAGGATTTGCTTCAATATCATTAGTCACATATTGTAGTAGGCTAATGCTTTATTCTACAGTAAGTATTTACTGTAAGTTTACATCAGGTGACTTTGAATTACAGTGAAAAAGGGGTGGTGTTGGGGAGGTGTTGGCGCAGTGGATAAGACACATGCCATTGGTCAGAGAGACCCAGGTTTGAATCCACTGTGTGACACCAATGTGTCCCTGAGCAAGACACTTAACCCCTAGTTTCCCCAGAGGCGTGCAACCTCTGACATATATAGCAATTGCAAGTCACTTTGGGTAAAAGTGTCAGCTAAATGAATAAATGTAATGTAAAATGTAAAACAATACAACTTTCTTTAAAAGCAACAAATCACACTGAAATACTACGATCCACAATAGTACATTTTCAAAGATTTGCCAGGGATTATGTATGTGTTGTGTGATACTTTGTGTTTATTGAATAACTTTATTATCATGTGATACTTTCCTAAGTGTACAATTAAAAGTGTAAGAGAAAAGTCAGGTTTATTTATCATTTGCTCTGTTTATATAAGGTACTGGCTATACACTTAATTGACATTCCCTTTACATTTTCTCTTTATAATATAAAAAATGTAAGTGAAACATAAAACGTATGTTACAGCTAAAAAATAAAATAAAAAAAAAGCATCTAAAAATGTATTTCTCCAAATGTTGTTTAATTTGTAGAAACCTTACTGCTGGGGCAGGGGATGGAACTTTCTTAAAATGTAGAATCTCTCTAACTATTGCTTGGTTTGCCAAAATCATTGCTCTTATTATGTATGTATGTACAAGAGGAAAAATGTTAACAAAATCAGTAACTTTCTAAATGTAATGCAATTCCTATATATGCATATACACTATAGGTAACATTATTCCATCTTGTAAGGTTTTTTTTTTTTTTTTTTTTTTTTTTTTTACTGTACTGCCTGATAATTAAAGCCTTTTTGAAATTGCATGCTGGTATAGAAAAGAAAAAAAAGTCCTGCAAATTTTTTTTACAGAACAGGATAAGATTGGCTAATTTACAGCATTTCATCTAGATGAACAGCAACATCATAGCGCTCGTATTCTCTTTAAAGTTAATATATTTCCTTTTGATTGTGCCAAGTCTTGTTATCCCTCAGAACAGGTTTGTCTTGAGAAAAAAAAAAAAAGGCATCCAAAAATTTATTTCTCCAAATGTTGTTTAATTTGTAGAAACCTTAGTGCAAATATTTAATCTCAGAGTGAAATGGACTTCTATCCACAACTGCTAAAAAGACACATTGATGGTTTTCCACGGTGTGTCATTAACGTTAGGTTTTCAAACTTTTATTAAACTTATAGCCTAACCATTTTTAGTTTGTCATACAGTCAAAAATATTATTTTAATTACAGCTGATTTCTTCAGGTGTAGGCTATAGCCTACAAAAAATTACACTAATTTCAGTAGAGTTTCAAAGTTTTTCACTGCAGATTTGAAGAACTATGATAAGAAAGTGTTGAAATGAATCCTTTAATACTTCCACATCTTGTATGTTTTATCTACACCTCATGTCACCTGCGAGTCAACTAGCAAGTAATCCAGAGAAAGAGCTGTCCGACTCAAGTCCCCAGGAGTTCTTCAGCAACTTTTGTGAGTATTTAAAGGCAGCAGAGGGCACTAAAAGTTCCTGTCAAACTAAATCCCAGTCACACTCCAGCCGGTGAACAGGATCATAAAAAACCTTCTTTAAAAAAAGATTAGAAACAAAGGTTAAGATCCTTAAACTGATGATATGCAGGGACCTGAATTTTTTACTGTTTAAAAATAAATGTCAACCATTAATTGCCTAATATTATTAGCTAAATTTTGAACAGATTGTTTGTGGTCTGGAATCTACTTCCACAAATGAAACTGTGCCATGTTATAGGGACCACTGAACAGCCATTTAGGAGTTGATTTTAAAATGCAAAGCAGTATTTTTCCTGCCATTATATTAGGTGACGCCCCATTCCACCCCGCCCCGCATGATTTATAATAATTAGACATGCTTTTTGATTAATACAATTTAGTTTAACCATTAAAATGGAATCCAGAAAAATTGTAAGAAAAAAAAAAATGAATTAACAGCGTTAAAGTACTCCATGTGTGTCAGAGAAGACATCTGTCTCTACCCTCTCTAGTCAGCTTATACATTGCAGTACACACTAAAAAGTATTAGAAACCTGTTGTGTAAATGCATGAATAAATCATTTACAACACTTTCTGCATCCCCTAATCTAAAGTGTAAACTACTCATCAGTCCGATTACAGGTTCTGTACACACACACAACCTGTAACCGGAAGGTTTGTAAAACATTTACAACGGAGGAGTAGTTTACACTTTCGATTAGAGGATGCAAGAAAGTGTTGTGTAACATTTGGCTGCCAGTCGGCTCACAAAGTGGCTTGTAATTAACCGAGAGTAGAAGCAGCAAAGAAAACCTCTTACTTTTCCCCTCAAACACACTTCATTTTCTTAATCAGTGTAATTACTATTTAGAAACAGGTATTGATTGAATTAGAATAGGGGCACTTGAGATTCTGAGATCCTTACTCTAAAAAGGTTATTCATTATATATGTATATAAGTCAAAAACTGTGACTGTTTTTCCTTAATATGTTATTTACCTTTTATCAAAACTGTTCATAAATGAATCATAAAATAAGCAATGAATACTAGGATCTACACGTTTTTTTTTTTTTTTATCTTTCATCTGGCTTTTCGTGTATTCACACCTCCTCAGGTCTTATCTGCAAGAGCACCTGGTCCAGAGATGAAATGTGTGCGGTTTATGCAGTTTTGAAGGTAACATGTGGTTCTATGTTCGTAGGTGTGCACAGATATGACAATTCATGAATCTGTCAGACTGACACAGATCAATAAAGTAATCTGCCCAGCTCAGTCAAATCCATTTGAAAATACATCAAAAAGGATATTTTATGCAGTTAAAAGCTCATGTTCTCAACCTTAAGGCTGTGACCTCGTATGGTGTTGTTTGCTTAGTATTTGTATTACTCCCAGTAGGTGGCGACAAGCGACTGTCATTATGAGTGAGTCATTTAAATCAATTACTCAAACTGATTCGTTTGGCAGCCTTGAATTGTTCAGGAATGCAATTAGGGTCTTTATGAGTGAGTCAACCATTGGGTGCATTTGACTTGAAGCACGGCTACAGACAGTGATCGGCGAAAGCAGCCGCTTGCAGTCGGGGACAGAGTTGAAAATGGAGCCATAAAACTGGACACTTTTTGCTACCATTAGTGACACTCACGCAGTGATTGCATACTTAATCACAGATGAAGTGAATTAAATGCAATATCTGTCATATACACATACGTTTATGTTTATGAGTTATTCTTTGAATCGTTAGTTCAGTGAATTCACTCAAACACGCTGATCCATCCAAGAATGAATCACCACTGTTTTTGTTCGCCGGCGCTTGACCGTTCTGTTAGTTTTGTCTGGAAATAGATTTGCTTTCAGAGCAGAAACAGACAAACTGATAATCTAGAGTTTTAACGTAAGTTAAGTTTTAGCTTCTTGCTAATTGCACAGTACAAATCACATGGTTGTGCTGCCTTCCTAGCCATTGTTGCTAATGTGATGTTTTTGCATTAGCATTGCATCATTTCAAATCTTATATATTTTTTTGCCCTATCTCACAAAAGTTTAAAGTTTAAAACCCTCTCTTGTGATAGGCTATTCTGGAAAATGTTTTCAACTTTGTATTGCTTGCGGTTGTGTTTTGCCTCTTTAGAATCACTAGAATCACTTGTTTCCTATTTTGTAAGCTGCTTTGGATAGTGAATTTTGCAGTTTTGTTAAGTAGATGTATCTCATTTTAAGCATTTTAAGATATGCTAAATGGAAAACTGTGATTAGGTAACTTTTGTGATGAATTTTGGCAGTCTGACACAAAGAGTTTTGGAAAATTCTAGAATTATAAAATTGTCCACCTTGATCAGCAGCAAAATAAATGAGTGCTCGTGCATTCAGGCTTCTGAATTAGTTTTAATAGATATTTGGGACACTAAAAGCAGTAAATAACGAACCACAGCTCTCCTTATCATGATGCTGTAACCCCCGTAGTGAAAATTGTATTGACTTTCAACAAACCAACAACCAGACAGCCCCCCACTGACCCCTGCATCAGCCCCCCTCTCTCTCATTCGGTTTCTCTGCACTAGTCCATATCTGACATGCAGTGTCATGCCTGATCTTGCATTCAAAACATCCACCTCTGTGTCTATTTGATCCGTTTTCTTACTGAAAAACAGGATATTTTTGATAACACTAGATTTACCCATTGCAATGACCAAAACAGCTCCAAGACCTGTAGTTACTTTATTAAAAAAATATTAAAAACAAACCTAAATATATATATATATATATATATACCATATTATTCCCTGGCAAAATCACTGAACAACGGTACCATATTTTTAATAAATCATATGAACGCTATTTAATATTTATGAGCATACATTTAACCCTTTGATAGATGAGGATGATTAATAACTTGTGAGCACATGGTTTCATAAAACTGGTCCAGCCTGATCTGTAATGATGTTTAATTAATGATAAAACACACATGGCGGGCACTGGAGAAGAACTCCTGCGGTCTACTGTAACGAACCTCAGAACGTCCTGCTGCTCGCTCTGTGGATGATGTGGGCCCGTAAAACCACTTTATACCCTCATTATAGTGTTTCCCAGACACCTCTGAGACGGAAGACATCTCAGCAAAATTACTGGCTTTTAGTGTTTGCTCTGTAAAGTTCTCTGCAGCTGTTACATGTCCAAAGTTTGTTACATTTTTTTTTACAATTATAATAATGCTTTAAAGACAAATGTAATGTTTTCCAGGGTTAATTTGAAGATTAAATGTATATATTCTGGGCTGCCCTCTCTGTAATTGGTTGGCCAGACTGACAGCCCCGCCCTAAACTCACACCATTGGTTGAGCCAGTGTTGCTATGTCAGACTGGTTGAATTTTTAAACAAACAAAGGAATGTTTTTATGTTTACAGTTTTCCAGGGGAATCAGTTTACTAACAATTTAGTCTTCATTTTCTCTGTATATTGAAATTTTAACCAAACAATTACACTCTTACTTACGAACTTACAGACTCACACGTGGTTTTCGTTTTGCGTTTTCTCATCGTAAACATCACGGGTGACATCTGGAACAGGTTTCAGCCCCGTAGTCTGTGATTCCCTGGGAGAGGTTTAGGATCAAAGCATCCGGATGATGTTTTCTCCCTTGTGAAGTTGCTTGAAGTGGTCAGGGGAAAGCTCTAGGAGAGGACAAGCTATCAGAGTCTTTCCTGAGCTTGATAATGCTCAGACACTGATGACTTTCCGCTTTTGGCCTGAAAACATTTACAGTCACAGCTTTACAGAGCTTTTAAACAGGCGGTCATAAAGATGTTTCTTTGTTTACCCCACTGTTTGGAGAGACGGTGGTAAAATCCAGCCTCAGATGGGAATATTTGGGGGGGTTGGTTAGATTGTGGGTAGTCTCGCGTAGCCAGACCTTTAGACTGATGGCTGAAGGTCTGGAATTCAAGGCAGCTTTCATTGGCCATGGCCCGCCCGTGAAGCCATTAGACCGACACGTTAATCGCAGTTTGTTTCGTAAAGCACCACATTTCAGGGCGTGGAAATGTCACCTCAATAACAGATCGGTGTGTAAAACGGTCGGACATAATTGAAAGATTCTATGCCGCAAACTTTAAATATTTCACATACTTTTGAATATCCAGCGTTTAGTTGATCCTGATAAGTGCTCTTTGTCACTGTTGTAAACACTACCGCTTTTTTCTTTCGTGAGGGGGTTTGGCGCAACGGCATCGTTGTTTCTAGGCAGAGAATTAAAGAACGCGACACACGTCTCCCGGAAATCCTGTAGAATTCAACCAATCCGATGAAGACTTCGACATTCCTGAAGTGTTTCCACTTTTGTGTCCCATATGCATCAGACATTTTGCCAACGGTCCGTGGGTGTGACATCTGAGGGTTAAACTAGATTGTGGGTGGACGTTGTGTGAACATATATATATATATATATATATATATATATATATATATATATATATATATATATATATATATAGTAAAAAATCTAAATATTTTTCAGAAATTTTCAAATATAAATGGTATCACAAGAATGCACCATTTCATTTTTATTTACAAAAACAAAATTGATCAAATTAAGATGATGGTTATGAACACAAATCATTTATTAGTTGATCATCTTCTGAAAAACATGTTCTGATATAATATAACATTGAATATATTAGTACAGCAAGAGCTGCAGTTAATAATTTTCCTCTCAATTTTTTTTTTTTTTTTTTTTTTTGTGGAAGCTCGATTGAAACAGGACTACACTTTGACAGATTTAGGCCTGAGCATACACATTAACAATTTATGAATAATCAAATTCTACCTTTAACGACGCAACGCTCAGTGTGCCTTGAAGAACTGAGATGGCTTGGCTTGTTACCTGCTGATTTGACACTCAACCCCCTGTGAAGTTTGTTTATGAGTAAAGAAAGCAAGACTGGCGCTTGTCACAAAAGCCAGTTTCACGTGGGGGAAAATCACATGTTTGTTTGTGTTTGAGATAGCAAGGCAATCTCAGTCAAAAGCTCAGCAGGAAAGACATTAAGAATATTTTTTGCCTAAAATAGCTTTAGAGACGTTAAAGTTAAATAGACCTCCATTGATCTGAACTTAAACTGACAGAAAAGTGTATTTTATAGCTCCAGCTGCACTGAGGGAATAATTAATTGTATGTCAATTTCATTGAATGTCGATTTTATCTTTTTTCGTCAAATATTAATGTGTTTTTAAGCTTTGAGAATAAAGAAACCTAGTGCTGCTAACACAAAGTTAGAGGAAAAAAATATGCAGGAGAGGGATGAGCTTATATAAAAGAATAAACGACTTTAGAGAGCTTTCAGAGAGACATGACCTTTTAAAACATGAAATTTTGATTTAGCATCCCATAAGTTTTTTTTATTTTTATTTTTTTTACAGTTTTTCTTTTAAGTTTGTAGCTCATATTTTGATTGAATACCTTTAGATGATTACTTTTACAAGGTGAATGGGTTTGTCATTTGTCTATTAAAAAAAGAAAAAGAAAATAAATATCCAAATTATGAACTAGAATTGCACTTACAATGCATATAAATACAATTTGTTTGTTTGATTGGTTGGTTGTCTGAGCTTGCATTTAATACTTTAAGTCTAAAAAAATATAAGTTTTTATTGGTCCTGAGTAAAACATTGTGATTCCTGCCTTACTTAAAAAACCGGTTACACTTTATTTCGATAGTCCACTTTAGACATTCTACTGACTTTGTAACTACATGTCAACTACATATCAACTAAATCTCAGAAATTTGCAACTACATGTCTTCTAACTCTCAGAGTAGACTGTAGACTGTAGAGTAGACTGTTGTAGGTTTAGGGTTAGTGTTAGGGGTAGGTTGAGGGGTTAGTATAAGTTGACAATAAGTTGACAAAGAAAGTGTTAGAAGATATTAAGCAGACAGTCTACTAATACTCTACTAACTGCTAGTTGACATGAAGTTGCAAAGTTACTTACTGCTAGTAGAATGTCTAAAGTGGACTATCAAAATAAAGTGTTACCAAAAAACCTTTTAGGTTCTTTATGCAACCATTTAGACAAAAAGATTATTATATGGCATCGTATAGCACCTTTATTTTTAAGATTGAATTGCATTGCTAGAAGGTTGTGTAATCATCACTCAAAATGTTCCAGGTCCTCATTTGCCCACCTTTTATAACAAATTTATGAGAAAACTTTCATTTATATTCACCAAAAGGTATATTTTGGACACACTGGAATGAAAATCACCTCCAGACTTTGAGAATGTGGACGTTTTCCACAGTTTTATCTGGTAATTGACTTCTCAGGAAGAAAAACAAACTGGATCTCTGAAGGCTTCTCTCAAGTGTAAAGTGTTTGACGTCCCAGGCAGATGATCTGAGAAAAGTTTTATATTTCTCTTATGATGGTAAAGGATTTTGGAACATAGCACTGGTCCTTGATCACATCTTCTGGGGATCTTCTATTCAAAGTTCCAGCTTAAAGGAAAATCCCTTCTCAGAGATGCTCATCAATTGCGAGGAAGGATGGAGACTTTTTTCAGCCTAACTCCAAAGGCTCTCCCTTGGCATGAGGTTTGAACTTTAATCCAACAGCTTGAGGGAGAATGAGACCCAAAGACCTTCACTAAAGCCAGTTCATGACAGGGACCTCAACTTCTTCTCTCAGCCAGACTGGGGGCATTAGAAGCGGATATAATGGCTTAATCTTCAGCCTTAGACAGTTCAGCATTCTCACCCTCTTCCAGGTGGCATCCGAGTCGCTCCGTGCCAAGAGATTGAGAGGGATATACACATTTGGCAAGTCAGGAATTTGGTTTGGAGAAGAACAAGCCCAGAGAGGCAACGTGTTGGCCTTATCATGAGCTCTGGAGGGCTGAAGGTCTGAGACCAAAAGCTGGATGCTTTCAAGAAGATCAGCTGATATTGAAAAGTGCCAGATATTCTCAGATAGGGGAATTCACACTGAAAGAGTGGTGAAACGTCATCTCAACAGCATTCAAATGAAGGTTCCTAGCTGGTTCTTTGCAGAATAAGGTTCAAGAACTAATGTATGGATGTTATATGTGTATCTTTGGATTGTCTGTCTTTCTTTCTTTTTTATTTTTATTTATTTTCCCATAGTTCAGTGCATTGGTCTTAGGTATCAACCTTTAACAGAGGTAAAATTAACCCCATTCAGGGGCTTTGAAGAACTTGTGTTACCAGTCAAAATGTTCCACGAAAAAGTTCAAACATAGATTCATCCATCCATGATGATAATTTACCACCCATTTATTGTCATTAAGCCATTTGACTCGATTTCATTTGAATTATGTTTTGGCTCTTATTGTGATTTTCTTGTCATTTCTGTTTCCTGTTTTAATTGGTTTTCTACATATATATATATATACATACACACACGCGCGCACACACACACACACACACACAGTAGGCTATGCATTAGTTGTGGTGCATTTGGCATTGTTTTCCTGTCCGTGACCCTAGAAAACACCCACGACCCATCAATTCAAAAGCATTATAGATCTTTGTTAACCTTTAGAAGTTCCCTCTATTGTAAAACACCTTTTCGCTTCTATTTAGAAAGGTTGTTCCAATGTGGAACCTTGTGCAGAAACATGCCTCCATGCAAAAGCGATTTCACATAATTTAATGTGGAAATAATCATCTTTTCTCCATTTTAGCTCCAGTAAATTACCTTTCTCTGAGCTATTCATTGCTTTTCGGGAGTTTGTTTCACTAGAGAGACCCTGTAAGTGTCCTCCAGCTCTCCAGTCAATTGAGGGCTTCTGACTCGGAGTGCCCCCTTCACTCCTCAAAACAGCTGAGTGTTTACACACACACACACACACACACACGAGGGGGACAAAAATGGTCCAGGTTTCTTCTTCCTGCCCATAAATTAAGGACAATATGTTGTGCGCGAGGGATCTTCCTTAGGCTTTTGTTGTAGGAATGCCAACATCAGGAGCAGAGTGTTCAATCACCCCGCGAACTTTTTTCCTGTGTTAGCAAACTGCCCCAAACTTTCCGATGAGTTCCTCGTGGAAAAACGCGCAACTGTGAGTCTCAAACATGGAACTTTTCAGCGTCTTTTTAAACTCACCCATCTGCGTCTGGTGCCTGTGTTTATTCCCGCTGAAGTTACTTGCGCAGCTGGGTAAGTCAAAAACATGCTTTTATTAAATACTAACGCTGTTTTGAAGGCATCATTTGGCGCGGTTTTAAGACGATTTCTGTATAATGCTGCAGATGCGTTATTGATGGAAATACAACTTCTAAGCTCTGAATGCTAAAAGGCGATGCTTGCTTGTTTACTCAAGATTTCCCCACATTCCCAGTGGGAAATTTAAAGATTCACAGACCATTTGCATAGAAAGTTTGTATTTTTCCTTTTTTCATTTTGTCATTATTTATTTTTGCTTATATTTATTTATTTTTTCTCTGCGCATTATTATTATGTTGAAATAAATGTAGGCTTTTTTTATAGTTATTGTAGCTCATAACCGTTTAAAAGGTGTGCATACGATTTTTGTCTGTCTGCGTCAGGAGCGTGGTGTTGAGATAATGTGCTTTCAATCCGCGAGACGTTGTTTTCATTAGTGCTCGATATTCCGGTCCAGCGGGATTGAACAGCTGTTTGAAACTTGTGCTAAACTTCGTTGTAACTCTGCGCACTGACATCCATTTGCGCACCAAATGGAGAGTCTGTCTGCGCAGTGATGGAAACGTGCTCTGTGGAGAAATGAACGCACGCACGCACGCTCTCTCTCTCTCTCTCTGTCTCTGTGTGTGTGCGTGCAGATGTTTTCAGCAGTCATTAGAGCAGTCAGTAGGTGAGTATTAAGCCTCAGGGGTGCAGTAATTGTGGGAATGTGAGCCTCATGATTGTGGGGTCAGACTGATTAGTGAGGCTGTGATATCTTTACTGTCCTTTCCTCCAGCTCATACCTCAGTGCAATTGCAGGCTATAGACCTGTGTTAATGTTAGAACACTTGGACTATACATCATGCACAGTACACTATACTGTTTTGCTTTTTGATTTGTTTAATAATTTAATTTAATTATTACAATTTTTATAGTCTGTATTGGTCTGTAAATAAAGTAAAATAGAATACAATAAATTACATAGCATTTATTTAATAATATTTTGTTTATAATTAATTTTTTTTCGTTGCATAAATGGATGGATGGATGATACATTTCTATAATTTAATTAGATTGAATTATATAATTTCATTTATCATTTTTAAATTGCTTTCCGTTTGAAATTGAAGTTGCTTCCATATTTAAGTTTGATTTAATTTTTGTTTATCATTTTATCATTTTAGCAGTTTTTATTTTTTATTTATTTATTTTTTTTTTAACTAGGAATGAGTCAATTTTGGTTGCATTTTATCTGTTAACTGGAAAAATATTGTTGTAATGCATTTTTTATCTTTTCAATTATTATTGCATTTGTTTAGATTTATTGTATTATTAAGTAGTTTTGTGGGTTTTCGTGATTTTTGTCTTATTGTTTGTTTTTTATTTATGTTATTAACTGGGTTATTGTTTGATTAATTATTTTTATTTTGTTTATTAGTTTGATATTATTATATTTGTTTATTATTTTGCATGTCCTGCAGTGCCTTTTATGACCAAAAGGGACAAAAAGAGTTAGTTCACGCAAAAATGAAAATCAGCCCATAAATTACTCACCCTCAAGGTATCCTGGGTGTATATGACATATTTCTTTCAGAGGAATCCATTCAGAGTTACGTTAAATATAGTCCTTGATCTTTCAAGCTGTTTAATGGCACTCAGTGTGTGTAACAGTGCATCAGTCCAAAAGAAGTTAAATAAAAAGCGGCCATCCATAAAAAATACAAAAATGGGGGGCCTTGGGGAGGTTTAGGGGGTTTTAAAAAAATATCCATGTTCAAAACATAATTATCACTTAAATGTAGCAAAAGTCTAATGGTAAATATCGTAAAAAAAAAAAAAAAAAAAAAAAAAAATATATATATATATATATATATATATATATATATATATATATATATATATATATATATATATATATATATCAGGGATAAACAAAGCTGTACATAAAATATATAAATGTCTCAATTTCTGGTATTGTCTCTTTCACAAAATCCTCCCAGTGGTGTCCTTTCATTCAGCAGAGCGTGAACGAGCCCTTCTCCATGATATTTCTTCAGTGAATCATCAGCGTTGACTTTTCAGTCTTTATTAAATGTGTGACAGCCGTGTGTTTGGATCATGCGATCTCGTCCCTCATAAGGCTCACTCAACAAAATCGAGTGAAATAGAGACATCACTGAGTCCTCTGGGTTTGGTTGAATTCCTGGCTGAGTGAGAGGAGGAAACAGATGAGTGCGTTTGCGACTGAGAAAGTCTTTCGCTTTAATATCAAGGACGGTTTCCTGTGGTCACTGATATTTCATAAACGCAACAGACCCAGACCCAGACCCAACAAACCAATTTTTTTTGGAATGAATCTCTCTCTAGGGCCAGAGAGAGTAAATATCTGGAGCTGTTCCTCTCCTGCAGTGTAATCAGCTCTTCATTCTGCCGAGAGGCGGACTGTCACAACAGATAACTCACATTTAGCAGCGCTACAACCCTCCCACACAAACTTGTGTGAAAGGTCTCCAGTTTTAAGAATCCTTAAACACTACATGCTTAAAACTAAGATTCCTTGCAGCTTGTTTGGTTCAGCAGGTTCCTTTTTATTGATTTGTTTTTTTGCTTTGTAGGAGTTGAGTTGAGTCTTGAGTTGGCTATATGGTTTTTGTTAGATTAAACCATGATTTTATGTCTTTATATAACTTTATATCTAACATGGTGATGGAAAAAAATATTGCTGTAGCATCTGCCCTCAAACGTTTATTGCTCTCCTCGCTGAAAAAACCTTTGCGTGTACCCAAAACTTTTAGAGACTTATGTAAGTAAACGCAAAAGTTTTCTGAGAGAAATTTGCATTTTGTCGCAAAACTTTCGCATTTTGTCAGAATTTTTCAAAATCTTTGTAAGTGATATTTGTGATGGTGTACCATCCAGATTCAAGGAAATGCTATTTCGCTCTCAAAGCATTTGTGCTCTCTCAACATTTAGAAACTTTGCGAATGACAGCAAAAACCCTTTGCTTTTGAACGTTTTGTTGACCCCGATAAATCGACGATTTGCTTGCATTCCCATTAAGAAGCTTAGCATTTGCTTTCAAAACTTTTTCAATGTTTTCTTTAGACTTTACATTTCAGAATGTGACTTTATTTATTATAATATGAGTAGTTCTTATTAAAATTTTATAATATCATTATTTTGTTTTCCATTTATTTTTAGTTTGGCCTGAAAACGTTTGCATCTTTTGCATGTGTGTATGCACTTTTTCCAGGTAATTATTAAGTTTAAACTCATTTGATTGATGGTTGAGTAGGCAAACATGTTGTCAGGTATATATCAGAATGCAGTAGTGTCATACGATCAGAACATTGATTTGTGGTTAATTTAAAACACCAGCACATAGAACTATAAAAGGTTAATTGTACAACGTAGGTTCTACTAGGACATCAGGCTGTCAAACCCATTTTGGTCTATTTATATTTCATTTCTTAAACCACTTAAAGATGTCAAAGGTTTTGACCAAATATGGAAATTATTCCATTCATCTTCTAGTCTTTTGCAGTAACTGGCTTAGCACAAAAAAAAGTGTGTGCATTGTTCAAAGGTAGTGTGGTGTGCAACAGCAGGGACATGTTTTCAGTGGAATTCCCTTGTGAGGAAGTGTCTGAAATTCACCCCGTCCTTAAGTCAACAAATTAACCGAGCGGCCTGAGGTGTTTACCCAGCAGCGCTGTCCCAGCTTTGGTTTGAGGGCTGAGGGCTGAAAGTGTTTTTGGGACCTTTGATCTTGGGTAGCAAAATCTGACCGTGGTTGTCACCCCTGCAAATACAGACAGAGACCAAATGTGCTCAGATCTTTTAAACGAACGAAACTTCTGCTCTGTTTCTTTGACATGGGTTTTTGGTTTGGCAGTAGCTGCTTTTGCTTTCATCTTGTCTTTAAGGCGGCCACCTTGAAACTCCATTACCTCCTCTTAAGAAATGTCCCTTCAAATCATCCCTGCATCTCCCCACCAAACCATTATTAGGAATTTATAAAATGAACACTTAAATGTCCTTATCTTCATCTTGCCCCATTACACCTCTAAGGGTAAAGCTTAAAACGTAATTGCAGAGTAATGATCCTTGAATTAGGCTGGAGAGGCTCTAAACCAGCCGAGACATGATCTCATCAGCACTCCAGCGGGGCAGAAAGCCGTCTCGGCCCGTCTTCGTCTACCCTCTGGAAAGCAGACAGGATTAAAGGAGATATTTTCTGCTCTTTTTCCATGCTGGTCAAAGGTCACCTGCCCTTATTCTTTATGAGGACTTTCAGATGGTTAGTGGAAATGTCTTCCTCTGAACAAACTTTGTATTTAAGACTTCACTGAGAGATGTAGCTTAAACTAGTTCTTAACATTTTTAGATGAAAATGTGAGTGTTTTACTACGCAAAACTTGATGCTTAAATGGTTGACTACATACTTGTTTAAGTCTCTAATGTCTCTGTTCTTGTAGACCACACTGGCCAAAACTATGAAATCTCGTCAGAGGATACTATAACGATTTAATATTGCTTCGTTTGTTTTTTTTGTTTTTTTGTGCTTTGCTGATGTTTTTTTTTTTTTTTTTTTTTTTTTTTGACTTGTTTGTGTTTTTTTATGTTTTTTTTTTTACTTGCTGACAGTTTTATTTGTTTAATTGTGCTTTGTTGACAATTTATTTGTTGCTTTTATTTTTTCTTTTCTGTTTTGTTGTTCTTTGCGGATGTTTGTTTTGTGTTTTATTTGTGTTTTTTATGTTTTTTTTATTTGCTGACAGTTTTATTTGTTTAATTGTGCTTTGGTGACAATTTATTTGTTGCTTTTCTTTTTTCTTTTCTGTTTTGTTGTTCTTTGCGGATGTTTGTTTTGTGTTTTATTTGTGTTTTTGCAATGTTTTGCTTTGCTTTTTTGTTTAATTGCAATTTACTGCTTTATTGTGTTTTGTTAACAATTTAATTGTTTACTAACATTTTGTTTTGTTTCTTTTTTTGTTTTTTGTTTTCATTCTCTTTTTTTGTTTTGTTGCTTTAGTGCTTTTTTTTTTTTTTTTTTTTTTTAGCTGACTTTTTTTTTTTTTTTGCTTTGTTTTTGTTTCATTAGGCTTTGGTGACATTTTTGTATTGTGTGTGTGTGTGCGTGTGTGTTTGTTTTGGTTTTACTCTCTTGTTTTATTTTGTTTCGTTGTGTTGCTTACATTTTTTTTTTCTTTTTGTTTTTTTTTAATGCTTTGCTGATGTAAGAACCAAGTGAAAGTCTTGTGTACTGTCTAAAGTCTACATTTTCCCACCAGTTTATTGTGTCTATAATGTCTGCTATCTGCCCTGTCTCTGTTTCCCACGTTCACAGAGCAGAGATGGCATGATATCCAACCCAAACTTTCTATTAGCATGTTCAGGAGGAGCATTAGAGGATTACCAGTGTACTGCTGGCCTCAGGCATCCTCATACAAAAAAGCGAGACAGGTCCTGTCGATCTCCCTTCCCTCATAATTAGCCGCAATAGAGACATCCGACCCACTTCGGCTCTGAGATACAGGAAGGAGAAGTAGAAGGTGTTACAGATGTGCTGTCTTAGGAAAAGGCAAGGGATTAAAAACGTTTTAGCCTGAAAGTCACACGTCACTTTTTGTTCCTCTGTTTTGCCGTTAGACACGGACACACATCACTGATTCTGCCGACCTTTATGATGTAAAGTTAGGTGCAATGAAAAGGGGGTCCGATAAAGGTGCTTTATTTTTACACTAGATAAATGTGTGCAGCTGAGGAGGTCACTTTAACCCCCATTTGGGTTTTAATGAACCTGAGTGACGTTTTCAAGCCACCATAATGACACAGTTTTCTACCTTCTCGCTCGCTGTCTTCTGAGCCCTGACCTTTGTCTTTGCCAAAAGGTTGTTTTAAACTCTTTCATGAATATTGAAGGTTGTAATTCAGTCCGTGGTTCGACTGTGTCCTTGGTTCTTCCAGCTCCAGAGTGCTATCCGGGCGGATACAGGACATTGAGAAATGCATACCGTAGCGTTGATTTCGACTCTACTGAACTTCAGAACACAGCGATACAGGATCTGATATGTGACCATTCGCTGCCAGCCGGATGGTACCGATTTTCCATAAACAACAAGCCCGCGGAGATGCCGACCCGCTGCGTTGAGGTGGGAAGTTGTCGATTAGTTCGGACTGGTTTCCAAACTGCGGGTTTCTTGATCTCGGTTTCTTTTTGTAGATGAACCGCTGTGGGACACAGGCTCCAGTGTGGTTGTCTCTAAAGGACAGCTCTCTTCCGAGGCCTGGAGAGGTCAAGCAACTCTCGGCCTGTGCCACTTGGCAGTTCTTCCATGGAAGCACCAAAGACTGCTGCCTCTTCCGTATACCAATCTCTGTCCGGAATTGTGGAAAGTTCCTGCTCTACTTCCTGCAGCCGACACAGGGTTGCATGGGATACTGTGCAGAAGGTATATATTATACTAATAAATATGCTGGATTTTTATGAAAATAATGTCCATCACACACAAAAAAAGTAATGATTCTAAAAGAATTTCATACCGTATTTTCCGCACTATAAGTCACACTTTTTTTTTCATAGTTTGGCTGGTCCTGCGACTTATAGTCAGGTGCGACTTATTTATCAAAATTAATTTGACATGAATCAAGAGAAATGACCCAAGAGAAAACATTACCGTCTCCAGCCGCGAGAGGGCGCTCTATGCTGCTCAGTTCTCCTGTAGTCTACACTGAAGACGTAGAGAGCCCTCTCACGGCTGTAGACGGTAATGTTTTCTCTTGGTTTTTAGGTCTAAATAAATGCGACTTATAGTCCAGTGCGACTTATATATGTTTTTTTCCTCGTCATGACGTATTTTTGGACTGTTGCGACTTATACTCAGGTGCGACTTATAGTCCGAAAAATACGGTACTTCTGATTTTGGCGTGAGACCACAATGTTTGAAATGAAAAGGCAGAATTAAATGTAATTCCTATTGATTTGCATCTTAGTGATATAATTCACCTGTAATAGCCTCTAAAACAGCGAGGCTTGCACCAGTAGAAGAAACAATGAAGAGTTTCTTTTAGGCCCATTTAATAGCACGTCTAAAGATGTTCCCTACACAACAGCCCAGTGAGAAACTGCCATCTAATTTGTAGTGGGTGATCAATATTTCACTTTCTTTGGCTGCGTTTCCTCTCTGACTTTCTCAAACATCTCCTAGATCCATATAAATGACTGTATCATCAACCATGTGTGAGAGTATTTGGGTCGCTTTTAGCTTAGGATCGATTTTGGGTGACCGAAGTTCTGCAGGGCCGCAAATCAGATTACTGGATTTATGTAGCAATATTTCACAGATTTATGACACTTCTATGATGGCTTCAGGGAGAAGGAAACTGTCTGGATTTTAGAGTATTGGCACGGCATGAAAGTGAGGGCTTCATCCCGTAGCACTATGCATTATTTAAGGTGACATCTATCTATCTATCTGCATGCCTGCCTAAAAAATATAAATTATTAATTTGTTTAATAAAAAACACACTTGTATATTCAATTTTATATATCTATTTATTTATAATAGGAAAGTATAAGCAGGAAGGTAACTGGTCTTCTAGAAAAAAAAAATCTAAATAATAAAAAATATATATATAATATTTACAGATTACATGATAAGTATTGATTTCTTTATGCTAGTAAAGTATAAAAAGGAAGTTTAATGATTTTTGTTGTTGTTGTTTGTTTTTGTTTAATTAGTTGCTTCACCATACACACCTAAATTGTGCCCACCTGGAGAAACAATAGTTAACAGTGTATGTAAGGGTAAGTTTTAAATTCTAGAATGTTCTACATACAATACAATACAATACAATACATATATGTGACCCTGGGGCACAAAACCAGTCTTAAGTGTCAGTAAAAAAAAAAAAAAAAAAAGGTCATAAATCATCTGAAAGCTGAATAAATAAGGTTTCAATTGATGTATGATTTATTAGGATTGGAATCATTTGGCCAAGATAAACTATTTGAAAATCCGGAAAAAATTTAAAATAAAAATCTAAATACTGAGGAAATGGCCTTTAAAATTGTCCAAATTAATTCTTAGCAATGCATATTACTAATCAAAAATAAAGTTTTGATTTACAGTAGGAAATTTACAAAATATCTTCATGGAAAGTGATCTTTACTTAAAATAGATTTTTGGCAGAAAAAAAAAATCTATCATTTTGACCAATGCAATGTTTTTTTTTTTTTTTTGCTATTGCTAAAAATATACCCAGCGACTTAAGACTGGTTTTGTGATCCAGGTTCACAAATGCATTTCAATTTCATCCTATGACCTTTTTTTGTCTTGTTTTTCTGTGAAGCAAACGTCCCCTCACTGACCTCAAAACCCTTGGTGACCCCAGAGCTGGTCGGTAGCAGTGTCCACCTCCGCTGCTCCTTTACTGGGGTGACGTCCATGTGGCCGGTGGGGTATCAGGTTGTGTGGGCCAGATACTCCTCCAACACCATGAAGGTGGAGATCAGACGAGACACAACCACCAGACTCTACTCACTGGTGGAGATGGACGGAGTTCACTTCAGACTGGGAGAAACGGTAAAGAGATGATTGTAGAATGTGGTTTAAATGTAAAATACAATTTTGAAAATCTAATTTTACCTTGGATTTGTTGAGAATGATGTATATATATATTCTATAAAAACATTAATATCCTGGCAGTGACAAATAGCTAGTTTTACTTTTTATTTTAATTACATTAATGTTATAAGTTAAGATTTACAAGAAATATTTAAACATCTATTATGTAAATGGAATAGTGCTGTAAAAAAAAACACCTTATTTGTTTAAAGTGTTTGCAAACCAAATTTTATTACATTTTTGTTCACATAGTAGTACTTTTTATATAAAAATTGCACAATATACTACTTTTGAATGCATTATTAGTTTTGTGCATATCAATGTGATGATTTGCAATTAATCGCAGACAATTATGCGATTAATCGCGATTTTTTTGTGTGAAAAAAAAATCGTTTCCCAGCACTATCTATCTATCTATCTATCTATCTATCTATCTATCTATCTATCTATCTATCTATCTATATATATATATATATATATATATATATATATATATATATATATATATATATATATATATATAATGTGGCTTCTTGCCATACTAAAATATTTATTTCTTAAGTGAGTGTATACGTTTTTATATGCACAATTTGGAAATGTTATTTGCTAAAGGCAGACAAAACCAAGGATAATTTACTATGATATTCCACAATTAGTACAGAAATGTAAAAAAGTGTAGAGAATATACACACACATATTCATATACATTTGAATTTTTTTTATAATTTGTAAAATATATATATAAATTTTAACCTGGCTAGACCCTGAAATCTTAAAACAACGTTTAATATATGAAGTCAACTTAAAATGAATGTTGTTGATTTTTTTTTTCAGTTTTTTGACTATAGCTATACATTTTCCAGGAGTGATAACAAATATGTTTGAATTTTGGCCACAACTGGTGAATCTTAAAGCTCTATCATTGTCTTTTGAATTATTATTATTTATTTATTTTTTCTGGCATAACAGACAGGCTCAATAGAGAGCCGTTTGATTCTCTTCTCACCAGACCAAGAAAGGAGAGGGTTTTTGGTGAGGGGTGTCTTCAGTCATGATGCTCTTTGACCTCTAATGTGAGTTTAGAAAGTGTTTCAGCGGAAGTGAGAGCGGGTCAAGAGAGAGGAAAGGTCAAATCAAAGCCACATGTGTACAAACCATAAATAACATTAGGGAGTTTTATCTAGAAGTTTGATTCTGATTTGCTCATTTTGACGTGAAGTTTGAGTTTTAGATGTTCTTATACCTGCAGTCATAAAAAAAAGTGTTTGTAGATCACAGAGACCCCCGTTTGAGGAACACCATCATTCTGATTTGGGTTGTGAGGTTCCCTTAAACATGTCACAGCTGGACTTAGTCAAACACACACACACACACACACACACACACACACACACAGTCATACAAGCACACCTCGTGCTCTCTGTAATTACCATATACAGGCAAAACAGACCTGAAAATCCTTCATACACACACAAAAGCAAATTCAGTGCCATATATGGCTTTAAATGCCATGTAATGATGTAGTATGTCAAATACTTTGGTGCATTATGATTTAATTATCATCTTTGTTTTGTAACTAATGGGTCCCTGTATATTGTATTGTATTATATATATATATATATATATATTAAAGAAAAAATAAATAAATTATTTATTTATAAACGTTTTAAACAAAAACTATTTAATTAATATTTATTATTTAAAAAAGTTATGTATTTCTTTTATTTGGAAAGATATGTGTTGACATATGAGCAAGGCTACATTCTCATATATAAATAAAATGATTAACATTAAAATGAATATATATATATATATATATATATATATATATATATATATATATATATATATATATATATATATATATATATATATATACATATATATATATATATATATATATATATATATATACGTATATATATATACATATATATATATATATATACATATATATATATATATACGTATATATATATACATATATATATATATACATATATATATATACATATATATATATATATATATATACATATATATATATATATATATATATATATATATATATATATATATATATATATATACATACATATATATATATATATATATATATATATATATATATATATATATATATATATATTAATCAAATTAAAATAAATTATACTTATATGTATATATATATATATATATTAATCAAATTAAAATAAAATAATTCATTTAATGTATATTTTATTTTAATTATTTATAAATAAAGTCAAGTGTTCCTTACAATAAAAGTAAAAGTAAATTCACTATATATTGATATTTTTCATTATTTGTTTTGTATTATTATTATTATTATTATTATTATTATTATTATTATTATTTAAAAAAACATTGGTTTAAGCTCAGGTTTTAGTTCTCATCTTTGTTTAGTAATTAATATTTCCTTGTAGTACTATTATTATTATTATCATTATGCTATTTATTATTTTAACATCTTTTAAATTATATATCCATATATTAAATAATAATAATAATAATAATACATATTTAATAAAGTTATATTTATACAATATTTTATTACATTCACATACATGATAATAATAAAAATAATACATTTTCAAGATTTTATTTGAATTATTTACATTTTTATTATTAACTTAATAATAATAAAACAAACATACATGGTCCCTGCAATACAAGTCTATTATTGATTTCTATTGATTTCTAGTTTCTATCTCGTTGCTCAGTCAGCATGACCTTCATGACAGTCTTGTTTGATTGACAGTTTTCCTGCAGCGTGTCCACCTTCCTGTTAAACTCCTCCAGCATGCAGTCGGCATCTAAAGAAAGCGCTGGGTTTTTCGCAGGAATTAAGGTAAATCCTGTTACATCTAATTCTTCATAATTATGATGGATCATGCACAACATCTGAAGCCATAATTACTGGCTAAATACACATTGCAGCATTGCAAACATTATGTTGCATAATTACCCGTGCCTAAAAGAGCTGTACGATGGTGCTTCGGCACAACCACACAACACTTTTTGTGCAGTTTGTTCCAGATGTCCTGCACATCCGTGAGGATGCTAAAAAGCACGTTTTGGCCGTACACAGCACTGTCCCTATTCCCTGCCATGGGTTTGAGCACAACCGCCGCTGCAAAGTGACTCTTGCTCTCAGCGTACATGAAGCAGGTGTGTGTATATTAGTGTTATTTTTTATTATCGTACATTTTGAATCTATGGGTAAGTAAAGCTTTAATTGTTTGTGTCATAAACTATTTAACAGGTTCATTTTCACATTCATATATGTGTGTGTGTGTGTGTGTGTGTGTGTGTTTATTTGCTTCAGTCACTTCTGAAAAAACTGTTCCCAAGCTTTATGTAGCTTAGGTAAAATGTCTTGAATGTGACCACATGTGCATGAATTGTCCTTTTCCTCTCAAGGACATTTTGTCTCTGAGTTTTTTCATTTTGGTTGAGGATGTATCTACTGATAATCTCTGTCCGTGTGTCTCAGACAATGTAGTTGTGAAGGTTTCAAACGTGGCCTTATCATCCTGCTCGGTCGAGCTCCTGTCCCAGCCCTGTCGAAACAGCGTCTGTGCTCAGGGTACCGTGACTCTCAGCGCTGTTACTGATTTCACCCGGGACGGGGACCGGGTCAGCTTCCTCTCCACTCAGCCCGCCGAAGGCAGCCCTCGTCTCTGGAGAGGTTACAACCCTCCTGCACTGAAGGTTAGCCCAACTTTAGCAGGCATTTCAAATTTAATAATAGTTGCTTGAGTGGTTTTGTACTTAATTAATATCTGTAATTTGATAAGTGCTCTTTGAAATGGCCTTAAGGACAATGAAGTGCTTAAGATTAGAATATATTTACATGATAATGTTTTCAAGGGGAATTTTTCTTGCTCTTTTTACAATTTGACCCATCCTGAGGAAACCCCAGTGTGCCCTGGTGGTACTCTGACATTAACCAATCATAGCAAAGGTTATTTGCATATAGATGTCTTAAAGGTACAGTACCCATGGCGTAGCACCATTTGGACCATTTCTACTTCAAGGTGGGATGTTAATACATTTTAGTAATTTTATTTTACAAATTATGTTGTAATGATTGCATTAGTAAAACATTCAACACTTTTACCAGAAGGAAAACATACATAAAAAACGATCACAGGAAAATTTGAAAATGATTTTTGTTCAGTTATTTTTGGGTAAAATAAGTTTAAGTGAAAGTCGTGACATTGGCCAAGTACTGTACGGTAACCCATACTCGAAATTGGTATATATATTTGTATTTTCTTCTGTTTAGCTATTTATTTATTTATTTTATTTATTCATTCATCCAGTCATACTTTTTTTGTAACGGTTGAAAAATAAAATAAAATAAAATCTGATATAAAATATATTTATATAAAATTTAAAACTGCTCAAATAGAATTTAGAGAGACAGTTTGACATGAGCATTTTATTCTCTCTCTCTCTCTCTCTCTCTCTCTCTCACACTCTGTGTTGTATGGTATAGTAGAGTTTCAGCAATGGGTTGATTTTATTTATTTTTTTTGTAATTCTTCAGGTTTGAGATACACTGTCTACATTTACATGCAACCAAATAATCCGTTTGTAATCAGATTGAAGTCTCAATCGGACTGAAAGCCTTCATGTAAACACCTTAATCGACCTGAGCTTGATAGGAAGGACATTTAGATCCGATTGAAGGGGTTGGGTTATTTCTCTTCTAATATGATTGAGAGTGCATATAAACACTCGATCGGATTGAACCACAAAACTAAAAGTACTACGCATGTGCAATGATGGAGAAATTATGTAATGATGTATGATGCACAGAACGAACTGCTATTCCTTTAGAATAAAGTGTTGTATAAATGTGTGTCCTGTCCTTTCACTCGGCAACTGTGGAGCAGGACAACCTTGTTTTGGAGACTCAAGTACAGACAACCCGTTTTGGGCGTGGGTGATGAACTGTATATTTGTGCAGTATGCGCATGTCAAAAAAATAAATAAATATTCAGATTCGAAGCTTGAACATATAAACGTGCACATCAACCCAATAACTTTATTTAGCGTTCATTTAAACACTACAGTCAAATTTATCAATCGGAATGAGTTCAGTCCAAAAATTGCGCATGTCACCGTAGCCAATGTGACTCGGCCTTACAGCTCTTATAATTGACCCCTTCTGAAAAGAAGAGAGAGCCTCTAATAAGGCCGACACCGAAAGGACAGACAAGAATGTGGTAATTATGAAGTAAAGAAACATAAACACACATAAACCACCAGTCTTCTTAAATAATGTGTCACCGCCGGCCCCAGACCACCATCTGTGTTGTCTGTAAACATGAAAGCCGCTCAGTGCCCTTTAATAATGGGAAGAGACTGTATACTCTTCTGCATTATAATTAGGCAAGAGACAGCATAGCTCCGCAACTATTATTCCCATCAATGGCATCTAAATTGTGAAATTTGATTCCCTGAGATGGTTTCGCTACTTTTTTATGAGTCATTTCTCTATGTAAGCAATGGATAAATTTGCAGTGCAAATAGCTGCCAGTATGAATGATTCATTACCAATTAAATCTTTTTTTTCTGAATATAGATCACAGTTCAAGATGTTCCAACGGCAACCTGTTACTCCCTAACTGACCCTCATGTCATTACATTCGATGGCAGGTAAAATATTTCTGAATTTTTAGACAAGTTTCTTTCTTTTTTTTGTTACTCAACTGGTAAAGCTTTCTGCTAATATGACAACAACAATGGTAAGGTCATAGGATTGAATCCAAAGGACCACAATAAATATACTGAAAGATTTTTATTCCCTTTTGTTGTGGCATTTCAGTGGACAAAATGAATTCTGCTAGATTGCCTGAGATTAACAAATTATGTGAGTTTTACATGGCTGATGCTCAAATGGTACATTTTCAGTTAATGAGGTCCAAATGTTTAGGTCACTTTGGATTTCAGATTTATGTGGTATGGATTGATCACTTGCACTTTTAGGTAAAACATTTACAAGTTTTCAGAAAAGGAGGTCCTTTCTTTTTTGTACCTTAACTGGTAAAGCATTGTGATAATGGCTAACATCGCCAAGGTTGTGGGTTCGATTCCCAAAAGTGAGCACAAAGAAAATTTACTGGGGTTTTTTTTAGGCTTTTCTAATTTATTTATTTGCTATTTGTGATTGACAAATTGAATTCTTATAAATTGTCTGGTTGTGTGACTTAAGTTGTGTGACTTTTACATGACAGATGCTCAAATGTTACATTTTCAGGTAATGAGGCACAAACGTAAAGGTCACTTTGGATTTCACATTTGTGTAGCGCAGATCTATCATTTGTACTCTTAAATTTAATTTGATGGCAGGTAAAATTTGTACAAGTTGTTGTTTTTTGGAGCTCATCTGGCAAAGAATTGCGCAAACAATGAACAGAACAACGACTTTTGATTCTTTGTGAAGTAGCACAAATAATTTACTGAGAGCTTTTTATTTCTGTCTTTGGCATTTGCAAAGGACAATTTAAATGTTTTAGATCGCCTGTGATTATTTCGACATAAGTTATGTGACTTTTACAAGACATATGCTCAAATGGTACATTTTCAGGTAATGAGGCAGAAACGTAAAGGTCACTTTGGATTTCAGATTGGTGTGGCGCAGTTTGTACACTTTGAATTTGGCTCAGAAGGAGGGATCTTCATGAAAGTGTACGGGAACTGTCCTCATTAGCGGATATGTCC
The DNA here is from genome assembly GCF_023724105.1 of Carassius gibelio. Classification (NCBI taxonomy): domain Eukaryota; kingdom Metazoa; phylum Chordata; class Actinopteri; order Cypriniformes; family Cyprinidae; genus Carassius; species Carassius gibelio. Next base: position 23,302,876 of record NC_068417.1, on the reverse strand, counting down.
TTGACAGATGTCGGCCCTGTGCCACAATTTCCTCCAGTGGAGAAGCACACATGGCCTGAATGGACAATAGATATGGATTTAAACACACACTATAGCGCGATGTATCGAGCAATGTGTGTTTACAGCAAAGCCACCGCACAGAGCAATAACTGCAAGGTGTCACGGTCACCATCAAAGTAAATGATGCTGAAACTGTCCTGTGAAAATGGCTGCCTCGGTTTCTCTCCCTCAATTTCTTGCTCGTGTTTTATCTTACAGTTCTTTTTAAGAAGACTCTTTCTTCTTGCCTCTTCTCCACTTTGCTATTAAGTTCAAGTAGTCCTCTGAGAGGTTGTATTCAGCTGTCTAGTCTTTAAAGGTTGTTTATAGAGTGCATACAGAGGTTTTCTGAATTTCATTTATTTTAATCACCATGACTTTTAGCAGAGCAAAACAGAACTTGGAAAAGAAGCAAGATAGCTATCAGTCTGTGTATCTCTTTCTGTGTATCTTGTTACATGTCATTCATTTTAAAATTGTCATCTATTAATCTTACTTTAACCTTATTCCACTCAGGCGATACGAGAACCAGCAAACAGGCACGTTTTTGCTTTATAAGAGCACAAAGCGTGTTTTTGAGGTCCACACGAGGCAATGGGATTGTGGGAGCCGACATTACTCTGTGGCGTGTACCTGCGGAGTGGCGGCTCGAGAGGGCAACGAGGTTGTGACCTTTGACATGTGCAATGGGCAGCTGCGAGAAACTCGCCCCCACTTGTCCGTCAAGGCATTGGGACCATCCATAACAAATCAGATTAAGATCCATGAGACGCATCAAGGGAAGAAAGTCACGGTACGGTTACAATACAGTGCTGTGGTAGCTAATAATTATGAATTAATATGGATAGGTTTTAAAAAATGAGGCTTTATTCGTAGACTATTTTATGATGCAGTAAAACATTTGTTTCACTAATTCATTCAGTGTTGGGGTAAAGCATTGCATGTAACGCGAGTTAATCAGATTACTTTTTCAAGTAACTAGTAATGTATTGCGTTTAAATTTACAACAAAATATCTGAGTTACTTTTTCAAGTTATTGTTCCCATTTATTCACTCACGCCTCTCCCCATTGGGAGAAATTGGGAGTGAGGTGTGAAATGGCCATTACAGTCGCCAAAAATATAACTTTTGTGGTTGTTTTGTTATTAAAAACAAATAAGCAAGCCCAGCCCAGCCCAGGTGACAAAATGTATCTCAAAAGTAATTTAATGCATTACTTTCTAGAAAATGTATCTAAGTAATGCAATTTGTAAACTTTCACATGGAGCAATATAATATTGTAATGCATTACTTTAAAAAGTAACTTTCCCAAACACTGCTCGTATTGTAAAATATATATTTGATTTAACTGAATACACAATAGACCGTATGATACCACATTGACATGCAATATCAGGAAATCTCAGTCAAGCTCACTGTGAAATATATGCAGTTCAAGTTTCAATTTCTTGGCAAAATTGTCTGAAAAGTAAACACAGACCTCATCTGCTTCGAAAAGAGGGGTTTTTTTTCCCTGCAAAAAGATTTTGAAAGTTCTCGGTCTCCATAGACCATCGGCCTGTCAATGCAGCAGATGTTGTCATTGTTGCATTGTGACACAGTTTGAATGAGGAAGTGGCTTGTGATGGATACATTTATCTAGATTTGTAATATTCTGATGTAGACCCTTGACAAATTGCCGCTAATGTCCTCATAACCAGCTGCCAGAGAAATGGAATCTTTTACTAACGTGTGCATTTAGTTTATGATTAAAGTTGGGGTAAAGTGACGTTTAGTTTTTCTCTTTTAAATCTTTTCTCCATCTATATATATATAAAAAAAAAAAAGCCTTACATATTTAAGGGTCAACATTACCTGATTTTGATGATTTAATGTTTGATGGTTTAATGTTTAACATTAAATATGTAAGAATGTTATGTGATTTTCGTCTGACCCCTGCAGATCGTTTTTGCCTCAGGGGCGTTTGTGCGAGCAGACGTCAGTGATTGGGGAATGAGTCTGTCCGTCAGGGCTCCAAGTCAGGACTTTAACGCCACCAGAGGCCTGTGTGGGTTATTTGACCGGAACAGCCACAATGACCTCCACCATCCTGCAGGCACAAGCTACCATGACAAAAACCTAGAGGAATTCATTCAGGACTGGAGGTGAGAAATGCTTTTTTAACATCCATGTAGTCTATATTTTCACTAGAAACAATATACAGAGTTTAAGACGGGTAATAAATCTAGTCAGAACCAAAGCTGTCATGAGATGTGCCACTAAGGTCCTCTAAGGCTCCTCATCTCCAGTCCTGGAGGGCTATTGTCCTGCAGACTTTAGTACCATTCCCAATTTAACCCACCTTTCTGTAATTTGCAAGTAATTGTGAACACCTTAATTAGTTGGCTTGGGGTTGTTAGGTTGGGGTAAGTTTTAAACTCAGGAGGACACTTGCCCCACAGGACTGGAGTTGAAGTGCCATTCTCTAAGGTGTACCTGAAGATTCAACTAATGGTCCTGCTCAGAAATATGGTGCTATAATGCTGGTAAGAACTATGAACATGGTCAGATGTATGTACAAAAATTGTCACACATTTACAATCTGTAAACTTCCAAAAGATGCCAAATAAGTAGGAGTTAATAGGAGGCTTGGATATCAGTTTGGTTTTGCATCACCACTTAACCTTGATTCGCTAGTTTTAATGACAAATATAATTAAAACAGAGAAAAGTCTCTAATCTAAAGGGCTAACCTTTCTCGAACTCTAAATCCTCTCTTGACGCAGTGCTTGAGGGTTTAATTCAAAGGCTGATTTGAGACAGTCATATTTTTGTTTTATTTCTCATGTCAGGATCACGCCTGGGGAGAGCCTGTTTGACAGCACGCCACCTGCCGTGGATGAGGAGATAAAGTGGAATTTCTGTGCTTGTCAAAGGGGATACAGCCTGTCCCTCCATTCAGCACGTGCCTCCGAAGACCTATTAAACCCGCCTGCCATCTCTCGCTGCCTATCTCACGACGACACAGATTTCACAACCCTATTCCCTTACAAAGATGCCACTGCCGAGTACACCGTTAAAACTGTCTCCACCCGTAACGTCCAGAAGCGGGAGGCGTTGATTGAAGTGTCAGAATTAGGCGTTAAACTGAAGTCTCAAGTGTCCCAAGGTCTGGCAGAAAACTCTCCTTCTTTAGAGGAATTAGAATTAGACTCATTATTTAAAGTTGATGCCCCTCGCTTGAATGAATCTAAGGTGCCCTTACCAAGCTCAGGTGGAAGGCCTAAAAGACAAACCCTTGACATTTTGCCCATTTACACCGTCCAGGCCCTAAGCCAGACTGACCTCGAAAGTTTTGCCTACTTCTTTCCAGATGACCACCGCTCTTCCAGCCATCCAGCTGCCCACCCTTCCTGGCCGACAGCTAGTGGCCTCAATTCTGCCAAAGCTTTGGAGGTCTGCCAGCTGGCCTTGGCGAACTCAACCGTGGGCACAGTATGCAAGAGTCTGCTGGGTCGGCGCCTGGAAGAAGCTGTGGATCTCTGCATCCTGGATCTTCAGTTGAAAGATGATTTGGCCTGGGAGGATGCCCTTGTGTCCTTCCTGGAGAACGAATGTGAACGGAAGTGGCTGGAGAACCGAAACCAGCATTCCCAGGCTTCAAGTCCATTGGCGGATATCGCAACAGCCCTACGTTGTCCAAATTTCTGTAATGGAAATGGGGAATGTGTAGAGCAGGGATGTCAGTGCTATCCAGGCTACAGCTTTTACGACTGCAGTCTTACAATCAGTAAGTGATCGTTTTGACATCCATCTGTTGCTTCAAACGTGATCCACAGGGATCCTCAATTATGAGACACACTCTAGGCTTATTAATAAGAAATTCATATGGGGTACTACAACATGTTTTGTGTGACGTGCTTGCAGGGGGTGTGAGAATTGAACGGGAAACAGTTGCGGATCAAAGTTATCTTTGAGGCTTTGTTTCGGGTGACTAGGGAACGTCCACCTTTGTTCTCACTCTCTCTGGAAATTATGGAGTCATTTGAAAGTTTTCTACTTAAGATGTGTGGTCTGAGAGGAGATTTATTGATCAGAGGTTGTTCATTCATATCTCAGGTGACTGTCAACTTCTAAAGTTGAAACAGAAGTGAGAAAATTGTTGACATATAAGAGAGCAAAGCTTTAAATTCAAAAGTAAGATGTAGTATTTTCTTAAGTAATTTGGTCTTGGGGATTGGCATAGTGTTTATAGTATCTTGGTAGATCAGAGCACAAATCTGTGAGATTGTTGTGATTCCAGTGAGATTGTAAGGGTATATTTCTTAGAAGAACAGGAGAACCTTAGGAAAAGCTTTGCACTATCAATTCCTGTTTAAAGGCACATCACTTCCTGCTCCTGGAGATAAAGAGGGTGCAATGTGAGCAGTACACCACATTTTGAAGGAAATCCTGCTGAACTTATCATTTTTATTTCCTCTATAGATAACTCTAGGGCTCTGGAAATATGTCTTGTGTGATAGCAGTTGACGTTACAAATTCGGCAATTTATTATTGCATTTACAAGCATGGGAGATGACTGTCTAGTGTGACGTGATGTTGCATCTCTATGGGTCAATACTTTTGCTGCTCTTTTGGCCAAATTTGTGTAATTAAAATCCTGTTCATTGGCACAAGTACAGTGTTCACTACAGCTGCCATTACCAGATGGTGGCCAACATGTCAGAGCATTTTTGTGGCATTAGATTATTATTTTTCCCTGTGCCAGCTATTTTCATCATGTATTTTTAGGGTCTTGTTGTTTGTTGTATGCTTTCAATTCCGTGTAATTATATTTCGCTCTGGATGCTGTTGTTTTGCATTCCTTTTCCTTACACTCGGCAAAGAATAATTTCCTACTCCCTCAAGCGTGTCTTCAAAGATACCGCAGATGGCGTACGATTGAGCAAGTGTGGTTTTTTATTGATTTTGTGAATTATTTGAATTGTTGTATGAAACTCTTTTTCAAACGGCAAAGTCATTGAGCGTGTGTATTGACTGATTGTTTCTGGCAATAGCTGCGAGGCTCACAAGTGCCATTAGCTTTCCCAGCCAACCTTCATATCAATGAGATATTGTTATGCAGGTATGCTAACGCATGACTTTGTGCCAGACGCTCTGATTAGCATTGGGATCTTCGCTAAGCCGTTATCTCCCTCGATGTTTTTCGCACGCTCCCTGGGGCTGCCTTGGTGACAAAACGGAAGTTTTAACACAAATTAGCGAACAGATTAGGAGAGCTAGAGAGGGCTGTTTATCACAGACTGACATTTTTCAACCTCTCCGAGAGCGAGCTCTGATTTATGATAACCACGCTAGGATCAACGTGCAAGGTAGCACAGGGAGGACGGCTAGATAAATCTGCTTAATTGCGCAACTGATCATCGGCTGATGCCTCTTTCACATCTGGGATCGCCATCCATTAGTTTATTTCTGAAGCCTATGACACGTTTATGCCTAAGCATTTTCAGTTGACTTTATTTCCACTTCATCTAGTCAAATGTGTGTTTTTTGTTTGTGTTCACCTTTGGCCTTGTGATTTGTAAATATGTTAGCGTGCTAACATGCTACATTTATTTCTGTTGAATATAGCATGTATATTGTGTACTGTATGTAATATTTTTGACTTGGTGACCTACTATTAGCCAAAGAGTGGAGTATACCACAGAATATATTATAATAATATATGTATATTTTTTTCTGCATGTAAAACAGAATAAGCTAATATTTTGAAGATTACATAGCTCTCCTCATACAATGGGAGCTTGAAGTGATCTTTCAAGATTGATAACACCAAAATGACTCTATACAGGTTTTGAACGAAATGAGGGTGATTAAATAATGGGTTTTCATTTTGTCTGAATGATTCCTGTAGTATACAAATGGTGGATCCTGACTACCTTTTCAGGCTGTGTGTTCATTAGATTCACCTCAAGATTTGAAAATGATGGGGAAAAGGAACTAAAGGGATTCAATTTACATTTTCGCACCTCCCAGGAAACTGCACATCACATATTCTCCTTAGTCTTGTGGCAGATTTTATGCTATTATTGCCAACATGAAAGGTGCCAGGAATGAAGCTGTACTACTCTTTATTTCATATAATTCCAGGAAGAGTATGGAACATTATGGAAAACCTCACTTTTGCCTTTATTCAGCTGTGAGGCAGGGGTCACATTCTGTAGAAAGGACTCCTCTTAGATTCATCTCTGAATTTATATATATATATATATATATATATATATATATATATATATATATATATATACACAGCCGGTTCAGTGAGTCATCCCGATCGCTCCTCATTCATCATTTCTCTTCAAACATAAAGCACTTGGTTTGCCCTTGTGGCAGAGATGAAAAACTCCTGAATATCTCTCACGCTCCCTTCCTGGATGGTCAGGGACACTGTGTGAGAGTATGTAAGTGTGTGTGTACACTGCGTCAGTGCTTGAGGCTTGTCTGGTTCAGATCTGCATTTTAGGAGCTCGGGAGCAGAGTGAATCATGGGAAAATCTGAAAATCACCTCACTGACCTGCTGAGCTGGAAACGTTTGATCTCCAAGGCGATTAGGAAAGTATATGTATGGTACTCATGCAGTGGGAGTAATGCTTTTTTTTTAAGGTCCTAGAATCTTTGGCTTATTATCCTTGTTTCAACTGCTAATATCTTTTTAATGGTTAGCTAACTGATTGGCAAATTATGTCACGTAACATGCTAATTGTTTAACTCAGAAGTTGTAAGAATCATTGAAATAGGCCTTATGAGTTTTGAAAAGGTAAATGAAATTTCTATACATTTTAAACATTTTAAAAGTGACGTGACATGCAGCCCATACTCAGAATTCGTGCTCCGTATTTTTGATATAATAAAGGCATTTAAGTCTATATATGTCTATATTATAGTTTATAATTATAAACGTAAATAATTTGTATATAATTAATATTTCATTTATTTAATTCATTTCATGCATTTAGACAAATGCATAAAATATGCACATATTATATTCTACAGTTTATACAGGCAAAATGTTGATACCTGTGTAAAATATGCTAATATGTTTTTAATGTTTATGAAAAATACAGCATCAAAAATAATATTTTTCATACTTTAATATTTTTTATTTGTATATTTTTTTAATCTAACTAAATACTTAATATAATATTTTCTTTATCAGATGTTGTAGCTTTCATTGCATGACTCTTTAAAAAATATTTTAAAACTAACTTAATTGTCTCTGATGGTATTATATCTTTTCTAAACAGTGTTGGGTGGCGACTTTGTTTTTGTAATTATTTTGTTATTACTTTTTTAACCAGTGTAAAATTACACAAAATGAGACCATCTGGAGGAGGTTCTTTGATGAGGCCAAAATTCATTAGCACTCACTCTGTGCTTAAATGTTCTCCTCCGAGGACCATTTTCTCTGATATCTCTCATTGTTTTCCTTCTTCATTTTTAGATATTCACTACACTTCTGGCTTAGTTTAGTATCCCGTCCCAGTACATCCATTTTCGTTTGTGTTTCAGATATGCGATTTAAATAGACTTCCGCCCCGCGGAGATCTGAACGTAAGGTTATGCTCTGGTAATAAAAACACTGATTTGAAATGAGCCGAGATGGGAACGATAATGGCATTAATCAAGCGCAATGCAGCCAAGGCACAGTCATTTTAGCCTGTCACTGAAACTATATTAAATGTTGTTGTGTTTTATAAGGCCTGAGAGACGCCCAAACAAGCTTGTATTTACTCGTTTGCATTATTTGGGAGCCTCAGTTATGGAGAACGTCATTTTCCCCAGCACTAATTATACCGTAATGTTTACAGAATGAATCTGTTCCCTATTTAATGACAAACGCGGGCTGGCAAGGTCAGAATCCAGCATTCTGAATATTTAGTGATGTACTGTATTGTATAGCTTAAAGCTGAGATTGTTTTGTTTGTTTGTTTGTTAGCGGCGATGTACTTCGAAATGACTTTCATTTGGTTTAACGGCATCTTTCAAACTGCCGGTGTTGCATTTTTCCATTTGAGTCTTGTAAACTTTATTCACTGGGGCTTCTTGGAAAGATGGGGAGTGCACATTATTAAAGACTTCACATAAATTTACAATGGAGTTTTTGGGTTTAACAAGACTCCCATAGTGGCTTTTCAATGAATCAACAATGAGTAGAAGGCAGACTGTCATTTTTGAAGGCTCATTCGACTGAAAGACTTTTTCTGTGAGGTTTTGAATGAGGTTGTTGAGTTGAATGACAGAGAACAAATTGGATTTGACCCTGTGACCCAGAAAAGTCTGTACTTTTTCCATTTACGCCCCAAATTGTTTTCTACCAAGCGAGTGTGTGTATTTAGGTGTCTGAGTTTGGTTGTCTTGAGCTGTACAACTGCAGTGTCAAGGACCAGTGTTGTTACCAACTTCTTTCAATGGAAAGTAGTTTATCCCTCCCTGAGAAGTCGCTAAATGTCGCTAGATGATGTCATACGCTAATTAGCATATTAATTACGTAAGTGCGTCTATTGTCTTGCCTCCCTGTGCTAATGTACTATATTTTAATGCAGCCAAATTCTCAATAAAACTGTTTTTATTATAATATTTTAATGAAATGACAATGAAATGAATATTATAATGACTGAAATGAGGACCATTAAGACTATATAACCAGCTCTCAAAGATATTAATCTGCACTAAAATTTAATGACATTGTCTAATGAAATAAAATACACAGAAGATTAAGACAATGGTTATACTGTGATTTTGGCTTTACTTGCATGTAAAATAGAATTAGAAGCAACAGAATATCATTTTGCAGATGCACAGAGAGGTGTGTGCGCTGGGAAACCAAGACCTCGCGCTTGTGCGGCAGTACTGGAGAGTCTCAGAGACAAAGTAAGGTTTATCCAAGAAAGTCGCGATTTGTCGTTAGTCGCTTTTTTGGAAAAAAAGTCGCTAAGAGGTCTGAAAAGTCACTTAAGAGACCACACCCAGCAAAAAGGCCACACCCCTTGGATAGGCCACGCCCTCATATACTTCAACGAACCACTGCTACTGTTACTTATGCTCTTTTTAAGGTTATTTGAATAATTGTGAGTTTTATTTTGTTTACTCAGGTCAGCCAATAGAAATCACAGGTCTGGAGAACGACGGTTTGTGTGACGTTCGTGAGTTCGACTGTGACAGCGTGAGGGTTTTTGGGCTGGGATTCATCGACTCACCTGACCTTGCTTGTCTTGTAACCAGACTAAAGGTAAGACACAAATGTCACTTGTGTTTATTCGGCAAAATGTATATTAAGACAAATGTAGTATTTTATAAGTTTTTTTTTTTTTATTTTTTTAGAAAATAAAAAAACTATCCATAATTAAATAATTTGAATAATTTAATATTATAAACATTTTAAGTTATTTTTGTTTTTATATAATTGAATAATTAAAACAATAGTATTGTATTACTTTAAAGTATTTTATACTAAATAAATTTGGTATAATAGACTACATAATATTATAGTATAACATTTCTTGTTTTATAAAAAATTTATATACTACCATGTGTGAATATATATATATATATATATATATATATATATATATATATCTCTCAGACATGATCACTTAGACATCACAAAAAATATATATAATAATAATATTAAATTTGTATAAACATATACATTATTTGCACATCTAGTATACACATATTACACTGATCCATCCATCTTTTAATTGCAATTTTTGTGCTTTTTATAGTGAACAAGTTCAACTCTTCTAAGCCAGTCTTCTTTAATATTTCATCAAGGAGTCTTTATGAATCTTAGCATGGCTTTTTTTAATACCTGCTTGCCATCTGTTTGTATATTTAATTAGAAGAATGAGGGAGGAAAGGCATAGGGGACATCTGAGGAGATAACCAAAGCAATAAAAACAGTAATCAGTCAACACAGCAGAGCACATACAAAGAAAACAGCACACAATAAGACCAGTAAACAACATGCAATACACACATAATGTGCTGTAATTATCTGAGAATTTATATGCGCTGGTGACTCCTTTATTAAATTGTCGGGTATACTTAAAAGTTTTGGGCTTAAGTTAATTGAATGATCATAAATTGATGCCCTGCAGGGTTGAGTTTAACTCTCATGGTCTAAAAAAAAACCTAGAGGCCCTGAATAGTTCAAAAACATACTTTCATTAACTTTGAATACTTCTGAAATTATGAAAAGATCAGGTCTACTCTCTATTTGACTTCAGAAGAACAATTGAAATGCATTTAATAGCAAACCAAAGGGTAATTTCTAAATTAATATTATAATTTGGAGTGTCTGGGACCTGAAAACATCATGGTTAAAAAGCTAATGTAACTAACGAATCCCACCATGCAAATGTGAATCTGCTCCCTGCATGCTTTCATCTCATTTGAATTCAACCGCTCAGATATTTCCGAACCGGCCACTTTTCTCTCCGTATTTTCTCAGGGGGTGTTTCGCCTGCTGTGTGAGGTCATCCCATTTGAGCAAATTGGTTTGACATTCATTATTCTAGCTGTTTCTGTTTTTCTCAGAGGATGAAGGCCCAGGGGTGAAGATTGCTCTAATTGCAGTTTTTATCTCAAACAGTTGTGAACAGCTGAAGCACAGATGCCCATACTAAACTTGCAGCATAACTTCTGATAAATGTGGAAAAATGTAAAGAAAAAGTTTCCCTAAAATTGTAATTCCAATGTGTGTTTTTTTTTTTTTTTTTTTTTGCATGTAAGAAACAGAACATGTTTGTAATGACCTGAATGAGGGGAAGTTGACAGGATGTTCTGCTTCAGATAAAACTATGCATTTGTTGGCCTGAAAGAAAGAAAGAAAGAAAGAAAGAAAGAAAGAAAGAAAGAAAGAAAGAAAGAAAGAAAGAAAGAAAGAAAGAAAGAAAGAAAGAAAGAAAGAATTGTGCTTAATTATATTCACTTTGCACATGTAATGTGCAACTTCAAATGTTAAAAGTATATACAATATAAAAAAAACTGTGCTTGCTGATAGTATAGTATTAATGAAATAAAATTCAGTGTACTTAAATTGCATTCATTGCATTACTATTTGTTAACATGCTTAAGTAATTTTATGAAGTGTACTGTCAATGTCAAATTAATTGTCAAAAAAATGCTGTGCTTACTATCACACTAAACAAGTATGACTATTCATATTATGAATTTATTTATATATTTTTATTGTAGTTAAAATTCTTTTAATTTTTGTGTATTTTTGTATTTTTATTTAGAGTTATGTCAATATAGCTGGAAGTTATACATTATATCTATGTAGTATGTAAATATATATATATAAAGAAATTAGAATAAGTATATTTTAGTTTATAATAAACTTTTATTAATACAAATACATTTGACATTAGAAAATTAAAATTAAAGATGTACTTAAATCCTACTTAAGTGAGTAAAACTTCTTAAAAACTACTTAAGTTTAACTCGCGGAACTAAACATGAATTTAAACTATAATAATACATTTGCATTTAAATGTAGATAACAATTAAGTGAGCAAAAACATTACATTCCGTTCACACTTAAGTATATTCTGTTAAAAAAATATTTCTACATTATTATAATTTACTTCTTTGTGTGTGTCCCATTCAAGATAAACAATTTATTTTCATTGATGTTTTTTTTAGCACATGAATGGAGTTTGGATCCCTAAAGAGGAAGTCAGAACCAAAGCAACCTTCCTGAGCTCTAAAGCGGTGGACTGCTCCGTCCCGAGACTCAGCAACATGGACGTCGACATGATGGACATCATGATGGCCAGCGAGCAGCCCTATGCCAGATGGGAGATTAAGGTACCTGTCCATCAATCTCAAGGACAGAGATCTGTCCAAGGGTTCATGTTATTGATTTTCCAGTGCCACTTTTAGCTGTGACTGAATGAATCAAAATGTCATCGTTAAGATAAAAGCCAGCCATCTTTTTCGAAACTTTCCATTTCGATTGAAAGATGAAGCGGCCATTGAATTGAGGACATTCGCGAAATGCAATTACGCAGAAAGTCTCCTTCACAGTTGTGGGTTTTAACGTTTAAAATCAGCTTGAATTTATGCCGGCCGCTGTTTAAGGCCAAGATAAATGATGCGTACCTGGTGCGTTAAAATATTATATCACGCCGAAATCGCCGAGCCGTGAGATGGAGGAGAGCTTTTCCATTCTGAATGACAGCCATAAAGGCAACACAATCAATTGAATCATTTTTATACTTTGACGGCTCATATTGAAAACCAATTTGGCTTTATCTTTAAGTATATGGCTAACATAAACATTAAAAAGTTCGTAAACTCCATTCAGGTCTTTTGATCATTGACCTCGGCGCTCAATCCCAAAGTGGGGCTTGATCTATGTGTGTACGTGTTAATGAGTGTGTTTACTGATGTAAAAAAATGGATGGCCTGTGATGAGGAGAATCATTAACATAAATTTAGATGTTGAAAGAGCCACAGGGTGTCTCTGAAGGTCAGCGCAAAGACATATCCGTGAGGTAATACATCTCGAAATCCACATAACTCCTGCCCGCATTAATCTCAAAGGCTTGTGGGATTAACTCTCACTGAGGGGGTGAAAAATTAACCTTGCTTTTGGATTTGCGCAAACTAGTGCTGCTAAAGACACTGAAGTCTGAAGTATTACAGGAAGATGTACTTTTTTGCATCACCCGCCAGTGGCGAACAATCTGAGGTTTAATGACCATAAATATTTCTTAATATGCATTTATTTCGCATGATCCTTATTTCACATTTCTTTGGATGATATGACCAAATATTATTATTAATTATAATTTTTTGTAGTTCTTGTCTTTTTTTCTCTCATTATGACTCGAATCAATGTTCATGTCAAGTTATTGAGCATTTTGGTAAGGATATTATAAACAGCTTTATGTGGAATCAACCACACACATAAAAGCTGCATTTTAGGCTTTAAGCAATAAAATACATTTATTAGATATACTGTATTGGCTCAGGATAGATATCTAAACCTTTCTAATTCTCTTTTTCTCCTTTAGGTGACTAATGATGGTCGTCAGTACAGCGAGGAGAAATTTTTAACCCTTTATGACGGTATTTGCCAGCTGTGTGTGACTGCCTCTGGACTTTGCAAGCTGAAGGTAATGCTGTGTAAACACATATTAGTAATGCATGCATAAATAGACCTATAGACTTTGAACGGTCCTTCTATCTCGTATTTTGCTCATGATTAGCACAAAAAAAGTGAAATAAAAATACAAATGCACATAGCATTTCTCCCAACTATTTATTGTATGCATTGTAACTACATTTGCAATTCAAAGGTGGTTATATATTATATCACATATAATATATAAAATATTTTATAAATTATATTTATTATTGATAATTCATTTCTTATATATATATATATATATATATATATATATATATATATATATATATATATATATATATATATATATATATATATATATATTAGTTTATTAAAATATATTATTACAATTTAAGAAGATATCTATAATTTTCATACATTTTAATGAACATATATATTTTAATGTATAATACATTTCTTAATAATAATATTATTATTAATGACTATTATATGAATGTAAATATAATTATAAATATTATTAATTATACACACACACTAATATTATTAATAAATAATATCCATAATTCTATTTTACATGCACATCTTAGAAATAATAATAGTATTAATATAAAACTGATAACAAATATCAATATTATATTATTGATAAATTAACCATTTTTGCAACAACAACAAAAATGCTACAAACAGTGATATTACTGCTGATGTTTGATTTTAAATGCTTAAGTTTATTAAAATGTAATATTAACATTTATAACAATCTCTCTATATTATTAGTATTATTAGTATTATTAAAATTGAAACAATATTATTTATGAATTATAATTATTAATTGATCAAATATCAAAAATATCCTAATCTTAATTTCAAGATACATTTAGGTTGATCTGAATTAATTACAGAAAGAACATGGAGAACAATATAAAGAAGGAACATTTCAATACAGCAGTTGTTCAGAAAGCCCTTAAACAGATTCTAAATGGCTTTTGAATGACAGATATTTGTAGTACTGTGTGTAAAAACATCCATGATTGCACACGCACAGCTTCCCTCATGGACCTTCTGTTCATTTGTCCATCTGTCCATCATCCTGTACTTTGTAAACACTGTGTGGAATAACACTTCCTATATTAACAGCCTGGATTTTCCTCTGGAAAATAAGTCACAGAGGATGCGAGTTTATAGACTCAAAAGGCAAAAGGTCTGTCATAGCCGTTTAGTGTCTAAACTGCTCTCGGTGCATCAGGACAACAGCGATACGTGAGGCCACTGGGGTGTGTGCTGGAAAAACCCGGAGCATGGATGTGGAAAACAGACAATATTATTCCCAACATCAAAACCAGAGACTGACAGAGTAACCTATCCCTTGAGCACCCGATGTCCTCCCCTTCTCTGGCTTTCTTTCTCGGGGTTTTCAGCTGCCACATAGCGTGTAATCTCAGCGTGAGAGATGAGTTATCTAGCTGGATCAGTTTGGTCTGTGTTTATCTTCTCTGCTTTGCCGCGGTTGTCCTCCAGGCGTTGCGACTTACACGTCCCGCTGGATATTAAAAACTTGAAATATAGAGATTGTATCAGTGCCAGGCTTTATGCTTTGGTGATTTATAGCAAAGACTGCTGAGGATTATCTAAAAAGGTTTGACAGAGGAAGTTGGCTTGAGATACAGTGTATAACCGTGAGCAGTAGCAAAACATCTCCACGCTGTTGGATACCGCAGGAGCGCTCAATGGCACAGTTCAATAACACACATTCTGTCTTTCCTTCTTTCTTTTTTCCTTCTGTCCTGGAGGTTTTTTTTTTTGTTTTTTTTTTTACTTTTGCATAAACAATGAAAAGGTTGTGAGTTCGATTCCCAGTAAAAGCACAAATTGAATGTTGCTATTGATGAAAATGTATGCAGGATTAATTATTTATTTTTATTATATATATATATATATATATATATATATATATATATATATATATATATATATATATATATATATATATATATATATATATGTGTGTGTTCTATTTTATTTTTAAATTGAGTTTTTTTTATTATTAGTCTTACTTTTCTAGTTTCTTTATTTAGTAAGTTTAAGTTTAGTTTCTTAGTTAGTATCATTTGAAATGTGATATGTTTAATACAGGTGTCTTGTACAGCATTGTTATGGTTACATTAGATACAAATATTAAACTTTAAAAAAACTGAAAACTAGAAATGTTGCATTGACAGCTAAAATCAAATAAAACAAGCTGAAGTTAAAGTAATAAAATTATTACAACTGAAACAAAAAGACATACATTAAACCTAAATAGACTTATTGAAAAAATAAAAAGAACATAGTTTAATTAAGTTAAATTAGTTTAATAATTAAGGTCACTTGTGAATTTTCCCTTTTTGTTTGTATTAGTCAAAGTTTTATGTTGAAATGTTTAGTGTTGTTTAATGTAGTTTCAGCTTGCTTTGTTTTCCCATTTGTTTTTATTTATTTTATTTATCATTATTTTTGATTCCATTTTTTTTTACTTAGTTTTAATGTTTGTATTTAGTTTTCATTACTGATCATTACACCCCTCTCTCTCTCTCTCTCTCTCTCTCTCGCTCAGGAGAGAACGTGTAATATAGATGGGATGTGTTTTGCTGAGGGAGACTCCAGTCCTTCCGTTCCTTGTCTCCTGTGTAACTCCACGGCCTCCAAATACACCTGGTCCATTAATCAAGGTAAACACAGTCGAGATCTGATGAGATTAGCAATATTGAATATTATCTGAACCTGTACACACTTACACAGCACAGCAATAACCTACAAATTAGTTACAAGTTTAAGCAGATTTGGGACTCAACCCAACAACCTTCTGCAGCACAATCACATTTAAAGCTAAATCAAGCAAACATAATGGCATTAACACAAAGATACAAAGCTGAAGTCTTAATATTTAATTTTCATAATATTTAATTAATGTTAATGTGGCAGATTTGGGTTTGAATCCCATTCCTGATATCTAAAAAAGCTTTAAGAACTGTTAAGACTGAGTAAATGTGACCTTAACAATGTGTATTTAATTGAAAATTGCATAAGGCCATTATTTTGTCAGTTCTAACCAAACTGTAAGAGGTAGTAGGGTAAATCTGAAAAGACATGATGTCTTGCTATTACTTTCAGTATGTTTGAAGTTAAAAGCCCACAGCTTAACTAACAGACCTTATTTCAGCAGCTAAATACAGACTTTATATGGTGAGTCAGCTGGAAAACGCTCGCTCTGAATTTCAATTAGCTGACGTTACGTTTTCAGATTTTACAGCATTGCAAAAAAATGAAGCAAAGCACTTGGAAATAAACTTTAGTTTTGGGATTATAAGCACCCTGAGAAGACTCTGGCTCTGTAATGATGAGTAATATTTCAGTAGATTTTTTTTAAATACTGTTTTTATCTCAGGAGACTTTTATAGGATACGTATGAAGTATTGGACTGTCATGAGATGATGGGATGAAGTGAATTTATCACAGTTCAGATGTGTTGTTGTTGACCGTGATGCAAAGCAGCGTAAATATTAATACGCCTTTACTGTGATAAAAACATATTGATGCACACCTTGTATCTTGTTGATTTATATATATATATATATATATATATATATATATATATATATATATATATATCTCAATTGATTTTATAATGTCAATAAATAATTTAGCTGTTACAATTGTTTGTTTTTTTAATGTTAATATAATAATATATAATATTATGTAATATTAACATTAAACAAATTCAATAATAAACAGTTTATTAGTAATTAATGTGTGCTTAATGCTGATATTTATTATTATATATATCTTGTTATATATCACACACACACTCTCTTTCAACAATAGTATCATTAAAAATAAAATTATAATAAAAATAACAATCTTCATCATTATCACAATAATCAGAATCAGCACAAACTTATAATTTTTTTTATTTTTTAAATATGAATAGTATTTATATTATTGTAATTATTATTAATTATAAGCAAAATATAATCATCATCAAGTATTATTTATTTAAATAACATATTTTTTTTATCAGAAATTATTGATTATTGTTACTTTTTTATTAATCGTTCATAAATCGATCATCATCTTCATAAAAATGTGTGATTTTCTTTTTAATTGTTTTAACCGTGTTAATATAAAACTCAGCTGATGTGCGTAAACAATGTTCATCTCATCTAATCAGATATTAGAGTCAGATGTTTATGGCATTTGAATTAAGATTTATTCAAACTAGAAGACGAGCCACTATCTCTCTTAAGAGTAAGTATAAAAAATATTTCACTATATACTGTAAATGGGGACTCAAACAATTTAAAAATAAAATTCTTCATAAGAAAGCAAAACAAACACACACACAAGTTGTTATTATTAGCGAGTTCTTTGGGAATTAAACTCCCTCCTCTTTAACCACAGCGCTGTGTTCAGAGAGAGAGAGAGAGAGAGAGAGAGAGAGAGAGAGAGCGCTCGATGACAGCAAACATCCGTCTGTTTGCCTGCGCTCCGATGCTATCTGAGACTCCACACACATTCAGCTTTAAGGAAGATTACAAGCATTCACCTCACATCCACTTACCTGCTGCTGGTTATTTCCCCCTCGCATTCTGCCGGGGTTTTTTTTCTTCATTCTGTGGCAAAACTAAGAGTCCGTTTATTCATGCAGACAAATTGAATTTAGACAAGATAATCATCAGAGGAAAATCTAGAAATTGAATGTTAAGTGATTCAAATGAGCATTTGTTCTGCAGAAGCAGTGTTACATAACTGAGCGAAATAGACATCAGACCATTTTGAAACAATTAGCATTTGTTTTTGCACTTGGTTTGCATTTGTGTTTTAGCGTGTTATTTTGCATTGGGTTTGTTTACTTCTGTCAGAACAGATTTATGGATCCATTTTGTTGTTAGTCAACATTTCCCAGCCAGAAACTCACAAGCTCGTACACGTCATGCTGCTCGTGAATGAGATTTTGAATATGAGTGACAGATTGGTGCAGAAAATGCTTTCATATTTTAAGATCAGGGCTGGTTTATTTTCTAGGGTTTTGTTGTGGATAATTGCATGTCATGGATATTGTTTTTGTTCAGTTTTGCGGATTTTGTTTTTGTCAAGTTTCACACGAAAGAAGAAGCGGGAAATAACCGTCGGATAGTGACGCACGATGCTGTATGACATTTTATCCCACAAATTTCATCATGCCAGATATCAGGAAAACACATTTTCCTTGTGTGCCTGTTTGTTCCATGTGAGACATTTCTCATTTTGCTCTCAGAAATAACATGGCCAAAATTACATATATACGTAATGGTTATTTATTTTAACAATAAATAATAATAACTATTTAGCACTTAGAAATGTCTCATTTTGCTTTCTGAAATCCTGAAGATTATGAGTTAAGAATTTATATATTTGAATATTTATGTATCTTTATGTGCTTATGTTTGAATTAATAAATATTAGCAATAATAAAAGATACAAATAACAATAATATTGTTTATATATATATATATATATATATATATATATATATATATATATATATATATATATATATATATATATATATATATATATATAATTTATTTATTTATTTATTTTGGATAAAATTATTAGTCAGAATTTATTAATTTAAATATGCAAATAAAAAATAATAATAATGTTTAGGGAAAAAAGTGAAATATTAAATGTATTGTTTTCTATTTTGAAAATTAACAATTGTAATTTATTTGTTGTAATACATTTTTAGAATATCAACAATCATTTATACAAATTTTTACAATAAAAAAAAAGAATAATAAATGAATAAATTGGGTCTTTTACAATTTGCAATTAATAAACAGATAATGATAATAAATAACTTAGCCAAATAAAAATATATTTCATTTCAGTCCAAATACAATGGACTACAATTAATGAAAATGACATTG
This sequence comes from Carassius gibelio, assembly GCF_023724105.1. Taxonomy (NCBI): domain Eukaryota; kingdom Metazoa; phylum Chordata; class Actinopteri; order Cypriniformes; family Cyprinidae; genus Carassius; species Carassius gibelio. The sequence goes on along the minus strand of NC_068417.1, from coordinate 23,283,751 downwards.
CTAAATATTATCAGACATATTCATCAATAAACAAAATATTTGACTGATAAATATTGCGTAGCCTGAAAATCAGCTCTGGGCATTGTTGATTTGTTCATGTTATTCCCTCTCATATCCTCAGCTAATCGTCCACCGACCTTCCACGCGCCACGGGACGGCCTGCAGACCTTTGTAGGTGAGAACTTTGTGTACCAATTCACAGCCACGGACCCCGAGGGCTCGGCCCTGCTCTTCCAGCTGGAGACGGGACCCCCTGGGGCCTCGATTTCCCCGGCCGGGCTCCTCATCTGGAAAGTGGATGAGGAGGAAACGCGCAGTTTTCAATTCACTGTGTCTGATGAGTGTGATGCCCAGAGCAGATTTACAGCCGAGGTGAGAGACTCTGAGAAACTCACGCCTGACAGATGTTGATGTTTAGGTCAAATGATTTAATTATTTTTACAATAAAAATAAACAGTAAAACTTTTTTCTGAAATAACATCTCCAAAGTATTTTTGTTCGATATTTTTAATTGATTCCAGTAACAATTGTTTAACATATTTTAGTAGCATATAAGTGTTGCATTTCCTGCAACAAGCTATTTTTTTTTTTCAATGAGCATTATTGTGGCATTACATAGTGTTACATCACATTCTTGTCACATTTTATCGTGCGAGTGGAAGCAGTAATGAAATATACTCTCCTAAAGAGTTTTCTCCGTCTTATGTAGGATTGGCAAATCTAATTCATTTTAGTGAATCAATTTGTTCATCGCTTTGGATAAACAGTCTTCTAAAATGAATAAATGTAAATGCCAAGCTTGTATATTTAAATTTCATGATCTCTTTCAAGGACTGGTCATTTATTCATAGAAAGATTAAAATAATTATTGAAACAGGACTGGATTGTAGTTCCTTCAAGGCATTTTTCCTACTAGATACAATATGCAATTTGCCTAGATGACATTAGATGACTAAAAATGGTATGTGGTTGCATGTTGAAAGATTACCATGGTACTACTGAGTATACTGAGTTATAGAGTTTAATATCTTTCACAAAATGACATAAGGACAGCAGAACTGAGCTGCCCAGATTCTCCTGAGTCTTGTCTCACAGCAATGCGGTGCAACGAAAGACAAACGTCCTCTCCATCTCCTCTGTGGGCCCTAGACAGCTAACAAGCATCTGCTTCCTGCCTCCTAGCGCTTATTAAAGACTGTCTGAGTTTGAGAGATACAGTCGTTTGAGGACAGGCGAGAGAGAGAGAGAGAGAGAGAGAGTGTGTGAGAGAGAGAGCAACTGGATGCAATTAGCAACACTGCTGAAAAAAAAAAAAAGATGATATTTTGGGTCCGTTAGGTAATTTAAATATTGGAAAATATAGGATTGCAAAAAGTGTGTAATATTCAAATATATTAGTATTGCTCTTTAATACAGTAAATTATGATGCAATAATAAAAAATAAGATCTCAATCAAAAATCAGATTCTCGCTATTTTGAGACAATTAATTTTGTTGGATTTTTATCTGCGTCACCTTACAGTTCTGTCCATGTTTCCATGTTACAGGTGATGGTGCGACCGTGCGGCTGCATGAACGGAGGGACGTGTGTGACTAACATCAAGTATCCTGCGGGCAGTGGCGAGTACCTGTGCGTGTGCCCGGCTGGAATTTCTGGTGACCTGTGCCAGGAAGAGCAGAACGAATGCAGCTCCAGCCCGTGTGGAGCAGGAGTGTGTGTAGATCTGGTAGACGGCTTCCAATGCCAGTGTCCTGCTGGACTCACAGGTATTTAGTTCAACCTGCAATGCACAAATTCATTTCCATTTACTCCCCATCACACTCAGTACAGTTGTGATTCGGCAGGAGGTAATCACAGCGTGCTGATATACTGCCATATTGCATGGCCACGAGTGTGATATTGCATTTATACAACAATTTGCCAACACGAGTGTGTGTGGAACTACTTACCATGGATTCACATCTAAAGTTGAGCGCAAACCTCTGTTGGTAATTCAAAAACGTCATTTTGGAACTAGTACCGAAGGAACGTTGAGTTGCTTCATTAAAAGCTTATGGTATTACTGTTTTAAAAGTAGTGCTGTCAATCGAATTAATTGCTATTTTTTCTTTAATTGCGGTTAATTGTGATTAATCCCACCAATTCCATTAATCCCATAAAAAATAAAAAATAAATTATAATACATAATTTACATTGCAATAATTTCACATCCTATCTTCAAATTAATGTAAAAATAGCATAAATATGATATAGCCTATGTTTGTATGATGGAAACTTTTAAATGACTGAAGTTCATACCAATGCTACTGATGTCTCTATGAAATTGTTTTTCTCCCCCTAATATTTAACCATTGGCTAGCCATTCAGCTTTAAAAGAGCTATCAATCTTAACGTTTATTATACTACTTAAAATAACTTATAATTTAAGCGAAATTAAAACACTGTTCACAAAAACCATTGTAATACATTTCATATTTAGCTGCATGTGCCCTTCAGCAAGTACAGAAATTGAATAAAGTTGTCAAAAACTGAATTCCAAATTAAATGTAGATGCTAAAATGTTAAATTATTAAATGTTAAAAGCTGCAAAAGTTATCGATTTCCTCTTTTTTTATTTCTTTTTTTTTTTTTTATTAACAGACATCACAGCAGTTGTTTTTTTTTTTTTTTTTTTTTGTTGTTGTTGTTTGGCTGCTATTTCTTTAAGAGTTTCCTTATAATTGGAGTATAGGTGTGTATACTGTATGTTAAATAATTATATTGACAATAATACAAATCCACATGGAGCAATTAAGAGTTATGACTAAGGTTTTATTGTTTTTCTCACATTATTGCTCTGGTACTTCATCCTTGAATCAATATTTAGCATTTTTTTTGTTGGTGTGTGCATGTTTTTTATTGATTACGAAGCAGGTCCTCTAAATAAACACAAACTCTTGGCTCGGTTTCATTCTTGATCCAATTACAAAGTCATATTTTGCCAAAACCCATTCCTGGTTATGACCGAGAGGATCGGCTCATTTAATTTCTCCAAGCTTGAAAGCAGCCTAGCGTATGTGGGTGAAAACAAAAAGGCTCAAAAGCAACAAACGCTCCTGCCTGGGAATTTCAGACAAAAGCTGAACAGTTGAGGTTTTCACGCAGTGTCTATTCTGAGATCGGTGGTTGAAATCTCTTCTCTGCCGGTGTGCGAATTAATCTTTCCTGGCTGAATGCAATGACTGTTGTTGCTTGAAGTTGAAATGCGAAGCCTTCCTGTCAAGACTGAAGCTTTTACCTTAGTGTTTTCTGTGTTTATTATCAAAGGATTGAACCGGTCAGAAGAGTTTGTCCATTTCCACTAATGGGGATGCTTGCGTGAGATAAACCAACACTGCTGACTGAATAAAAGTTTGTGTTTTTCTGTGGCTCGTAATACTTTGGGACTTTGCAGATGGTTTGGACATTATTAAAGATCCCCTTCAAACACATTTCTAAGAGAAGCCACAAACAACACAAATACAAATTGAAAAAAAAATGGACAAATGCCCAGCAGCTACTGAATCCACACAAAGGAAAGAGCATCTGTAAGCTATTCTGCTGCTGGGAGTAGTAAACAGGCCAAAACCCAGTGATGAATCGGCTCAGGGATGTTTTATCTTTGCTGAAAACAGTGCTTTGTGTGGCCACTTGAAGTTTTAGCAGAGGAAAGAAGTGGGGGAAATAATTATCTTTATCTATAAACAATGCTTCACCACAATTTTAGTGTTTTCCTAAGTATTTGAATTTCAAATGAGCCTGCCGCCTCAAAGTTTTGCGTCTGAGAAGTGTTTAAACACGTAATGTTTAACTTTGAACAGTTATTCGATAATCGTGTTTTGTTTTTTTTTAGAGGTGGAAGTGTTATATTGGCTCTAAATGCCATTGTTTTTCCCAGACAGTGACAAAAATATTCATAAACATACCTCCATGCATAATGAGTCAAGATATTGGCCAACACGTTACTAGTCACACGTTCTGAGGTAAACGATTGATGAAAACGTGCAGCTATGATTCTGGTGGTAGCTAGGTAATTGCTATGCAGTCTCTATAATAATTTATAGCAGTGAGTTAATACTGAATAACTAACCGTTTAAACACAGTATCGTCACTTACCTTGTGTATTTCTGCTCCCGCGGTTAAAATAGTTCCAAAGACTGAGTAGAAACACATCTCTGAGCATCATACAGTTACAGGCATTTGGTTCCTGAGGGAATCATTTTGTTTGAAAGAATCGTTTGAGTGAGTGATTCAATTACTTTCATAAGACAGTAGCTTGATTAGTTTCTAAAAGAATTAGTGCTTTGAGCAAATCATTTGAGTGAATAATCCATTAGTTACCGCATTAAAGTTGCTTTTCATGTTTACCATTTTCCTACATGAAATCCTTTAATTTCTGTAGAAATCCATGTAAACTCAAGACAGTCACATGATTTGTTTCTGAAAGAATCAGTGTTTGGAATAATCGTTTGAGTGTATGATTCGATTTCTGTTAAGACCGTGACTTGATTATTCTCTGAAAGAATCAGTGTTTGGAATAATCGTTTGAGTGTATGATTCGATTTCTGTTAAGACCGTGACTTGATTATTCTCTGAAAGAATCAGTGTTTTGAATGAATCATTTGAGTGAATGAATCAATTACCTATAAGACTGTAGATTCATTTGTTTCTGAAAGAATCAGTGTTTTGAGCAACTGTTTAAGTGAATGATTCAGTTACTTATAAAAGAGTAACTACCGTATTTTCTGGACTAAAGTCGCACTTTTTTTCATAGTTTAGCTGGTCCTGTGACTTATAGTCAGGTGCGACTTATTTATCAAAATTTATTTGACATGAACTGAGAGAAATAAACTAACAAAAAAACTTACCGTCTTCAGCCACAAGAGGGTGCTCTATGCTGCTCAGTGCTCCTGTAGTCTACACTGAAGACATAGAGCGCCCTCTCGCGGCTGTAGACGGTAATGTTTTATCTTGGTTCTTGGTTCTAAATAAATGCGACTTATACTCAGGTGCGACTTATAGTCCAAAAAATACGGTAGTTTTGTTTCTGAAAGAATCAGTGTTTTGTGCGTATGTTTAAGTGAATGATTCATTGATTACTGTATTAAAGTTGCGGTCACATTTACTATTTCTGCATGTGGAATCCATTCATTTCTATAATAATGCTTATTTGTTAATAATGCTTTGTTATATGTCCACAGGTGCCACATGTCAGGACGATGTGAATGAGTGTGAGAGACGCCCATGTTTTCCTGGCGTCAGGTGTGTGAATGGCTTCGGCTCCTTCAGGTGCGGCCCCTGCCCTCGGGGCCTGCAAGGAGATGGGATCTCCTGCAAAGGTGGGAAAACAAGGTTTCCTCCCAAAGCACATCTACTTCTGAAGAAGAGGCTTTTGCTGAGAAGTTAAACAGTCCCAAACTAAATATGACCTCAGTTTTGTTGTACACACAAAAAAGGAGAAAACTGTTTTCTTTTCTTGTTTCAAGTTCACCCACAGATGCCAAAGCATCACAATCCTGCAGTTCTGCCCAGAGTTTACTTTGGAGAATGCTGGGCTTTTAGTTTTCAAGCATCAAAGTCTCAGCTTGAGAGTATCCTTGAATAATATGCTCACAGAATTGCCAAACAGGAGTCAAAATAATATATTTAATAAAATAATGGCTACATTTATACTTTGAATTGTTAAATGTGTGTGTGAGTGTACATATAAGTTTTATTATTATTATTATTATTATTATTATTATTATTATTATTATTATTATTATTATTAAAAAAATTAATATAACATTTATTATTAAGATTAAAAATACATTTATCAAAAAATAATGTGCAATGTGTTTTAAATAATCTGCTTATTATTATCATTATCATTATCATTATTATTATTATTTAAGAAATTAATATAATATATATTATTAAGATTAAAAATACATTTATCAAAAAATAATGTGCAATGTGTTTTAAATAATCTGCTTTTGAACATTAATCAGATCAACAATACATGATGTTTAATTTTAAACCAAAGGATTTATTCATTAAGAAAAGTCTATATGGCGTATTCATTCCAAAGGATGTAAGGGGGGGAGCCTAAAAGACAACATTTTTGACCAAATTAAAAGATAAAGTATTGGTTTAAAAAATAAAATAAAATAATAAATACACACCAAAAAAAATATAAACTCAAAATATTGGGGGAAATTACGGAGCCCCGCACATGACATGCAAGAAAAAAAGAATTGTGCGCACGATTTACTAATTCGTTCCCTCAATTTACTAAAACATGTACACGATTACTATTGCGTTCCCTCGATTTACTATTGCATTCGCTCGATTTGCTAAATCATGCGCACAATTTAGCAAATCGAGAGAACGAATTAGTAAATTGTGCGCACAATTTATAAATTGAGTGAACGCAACAGTAAATCGAGGGAATGCAATAGTAATCGTGTGCACGTTTTAGTAAATTGAGGGAACAAATAAGTAAATCGTGCAAGTAAATATATATATAGTATTATTTATTTTGGAAACATTTATGCTGTCCTCTTGAATCGGGAAGACTTTCCACTTTACATTAAAGTAATTAAATGAAATTGTTTATTGACAATGCATTTTTTTGAATGTGAATACAGAATAGTTGATTTCTGAGATCCTGTATGCATTTTAAACAATCAAATTTGTTTCACATCAGACATCTATTGTCATCGAGCCTTTCATAAACCACGAATCTTAAAGCTCAGTGATTAGTTATTTGTGTTTTACAAATCATTGTATTTTTCTCTGCACTGTTGCTCAAGGGGCTCCTCACAGCTGTTTTCCATCTTCCTCCATGTGCCTTGACAAAATGTTCTGCAAATGTCTTTTGACCGTAATCTGCGAGTGATAAACCCTCATTCAGGGGAGCTCTGTGTTCACGGTTTCCTCCATCAGAGGGACAAAGATTTGATGACTCCTTCATCCAGGCCCGGGCCTCTATTACCAACACAATCTGTCTGATTGCAGCATACAGAAATACAACAGAGCAGCGAGAGCTGGATCTGCCACCCCGCTTTGATTATGACCAGCAGAACCGCGGGAGGGAGAGCAATACAATCCAGATGGCACAAGATAGTTATCCACCTTGTGCACACACAGACTCCACACCAGACACTGCGCTCGTCCAGAGATAATTGGTAAAACAGCTCCCCGGTAGTTTCCGTGTTAAGAGAGAGAGACAGCGAGGAAGTGAAACTCTCACGGCTCTTGTGTGCGGCTTTACTGACAACTGAGGAGACGACAGCCTCAACTCTGAAATCGTTCCTTGGAGAACATTTCAGAGCTAGAGAAATGGTTAGCCAGTTGTTGTATCAGGCTAAGTATGGCACAAGATGTTCACAGAACGCAAGGTGGGAGTCTTCAAAATGGAAATAGACATAAAGATCTTCCATCTTAATCTTTTCATTCTCTAGGATTTTCTTCGGTGGAAACCAAAGTGAAAGTTTAACCATAAGTTTGTGAAGATATATCAAATGCTGTATTATTCAGAACATATTGTATTAGAGAACAAAGTTCATGTTAATAAGGGTATTTTATCTTTATGCCAACATGGTGACATCAACAGCCTATAAGTGTGAAGAAAGTTATTATTAATTATTTTTTGATTAAATGACTTTTGTGCTTTCTTTAATGAGACCGCTGAACAACAACAACTTTGTTTTTACCTATGCGGCAACAGAACAAATGATTTAATTGTCATTTAGAAAGACCAGAAGTATTTAACTGAGATAACCCTTTAATTAGCATATTTTCTGAAAAAAAATAGCAACTTGCTAAATATTTTTTTATCAAAATAATTTTTTCTCTACATTTTTTCTAAACATCTGGTCATGTGACCAAAATTGTCGACAGTTTGCGAGATTATGGGTGCGACATATCATACCCCACTCCCTCTTATCCTTTATTCTGCACTTGAGGGATCAGTAGCAAAAGCTGTCGAGTTGATTTTGAATCATTTCTTTCTCTCTTTTTCATCAGCACCAGCAAGATTGGTCACATCTCGTCCAATCACCTCATCAACGCGACCCGCCGTGTGGCCCATCAACAAAACGCCCGTCCCCCTTTCTAAAACGACCTCCACTCACCTCCCGCCGGAGACCGACGAATCTCCAAGCAAGACCTCGGTCAGCAAAGCCGCCACCAGCACGAGTCAGAGAACTGGCAAGTTGTTGTTTCCATTGTTCTGTCCCTACATGTCCACAGATGGCCAGGAAACAAAACCGTGAGGGTTTCATTCGGAGCCAGATCGCCCACTGCTGGTGTCATGGCATTGCGGAAAACGATTCTTTGTCTTTCCCTGACGCAGTGTGATGTCCCTTCAATCCCCCTCGAGTCATTTCCTGCGCTAGGTTTTTTTGTGCGTGTGATGTTCCCAGGAAATGACTTTCCTCCAGCTGCTAAGCATAAAGCAAGACAAGGCCTGCTGGCTTGCCTTTGTGCTGGCACCTCTTACCCTCTCGTCTGGGTATAATGCCTGAAATAAGCGATTCTAATTAGCCATGCCAGGCATTCAGACTCTCTATGAAACTCAACAGAGCAAGGTTATGTAAAGGACGTCTCCCACTCTCTGTTTGGAAGAGTAATAGTCTAGAGACACACACAGTCAAATGTGTTTTGTATTGCATATATAATCCCATAGGAAAGTGAAATTACAAATCTCTGTAATATATCTATGTTATTGTCTGTTAAATCTCAGATATCTCATTCTATCACATTTTAGAGGAGATACTCTAAAAAATGGATACTGGCATCTTTTTTCTCAATAGAAAACTAAAAACGAAGAATCAGGAAGTGAAAACAATGAAATAAATGTAATCCCATCAAATCTGTTGTCTAGGATAAATAACTGAGATGTTATTTGTTATTTGATAATCTTAGAGGAGATTTTCCAAGATAATCTTTTTAGTAGTTTTCTTTAGAGTTTTGGAAAAGATCAGATGTCCCAAACTGTCCTCATATTTGCCAAGACATCAGAGTCTACAATCAATATGTTCTCAATATGAACTCTGCAAATTCTTGAACTCTAGAAGTGAAACTACTGGGATCTTTTCCCCTGATCACTTTACTGGTGTCTAGGAGAAACAACTGATATATTAAGGAGACCTCCTGACTTCTCATGAGTTTGCAAAGAGATCTCAACAATGTCTCAAATTGCCCTCACATTTGCTAAGACATACATTTGCAATCAAAAGACAAAGAATCCAGTATGAGCTCCAACATAGCTCCAACATCTTTATTTTTAGAGACGTATGCAAGATTACTGAGATTTTTCAGAAGGCTCCATTTTAACAACAACAAATGAGTTTTAAAGGGATCTCCTGAGGGGGGAAAAAAAAGTCAAAGTAATCTTAAACATGTCCTCTGAGCTTTGGAGGATATCTCGGCAATGTCAGAATGTCAAGGTAGTCTGCATTCAAAACCTCTAAATCTTAAAATAAACTGTAAAATGTAGCATTTTGAGCAGTGCAAAACTTACTTGTGTTAAACCACCAATCATCTGATCTAAACATGATTAGGAAAAATATAATTTTCAATTAGAATGTTTTTCTTTTCCTCACACCAGGCCTGTCAAAGACAAAGATTAGAGCACACAAGTCATGAGACCTATGTTTATGGCACTTTGTTGCAAATAGCTCAGGGGGCTAACAATATTTGCTGGGACTGGCACAACAGGCCCCTGGAGGACATCAGAATGGGGAATGTAAATTAGCTTTATGGCCCCATTCCCTCCTCTCATCTTCCCTCTCTCCTCCCTTTCACTCCCTCAGGTAATGTCCTCTGGGAATAAAATGGAAAGAAAGAAAGATGAGACATCAACCAGAGAGACTTGAGGGGGGTTCCCAGGGAACATTTGTACTCTAACCAGCTTTGCAAAGACATCTTTGAAGCCTTTTTTATTGTGATTATTTTATCACCACGACATCATCTTTCAATATTTGCCTCAACATTTTGTTTCATTTTCTTTGATATTATCTTGGAGAAATAAAATAGACAAATGCACACTGACTTTAGGGCTATAAATTGAACATAATTTTCAATTTCAAGATCATTTGGCCTATAAAGATTTTCATTAGAAATGTGTGCGTTCATAATTAGATATTTTTAACTTTATTATTGCAAAAATAAACACAGTTTGACAGTGTTGAAATTTTAGGAGGAAAAAATATTAGACCACCGTATGTAGGAAGAATCGTAATTTGATCCCCACTGAATTCTAATTTGAGTCATAGAGAAATCACTCAGATATTCATGAGCTCTCATTTGGGATTGTTCTTTCCTATGGGAAGGTGTTGATTGTCTCATAACTGAATGACTCAACACAATGGACCTCTCACTCTATGCAAAGAACATTTTAATTTTACAAACTAAGAGGGTCACTGTAGATGGGGGACCCCTTGTAATTGTTTTGAATTGCTGTCTGTTTTAAAGGCTATTACCTATGTAGAAACATCCAATAATAGGATCCAAAAAAAAAGACTCCTTCATTTGAGTTACTGTGTGCTACAATCCCAAAGGTTAAATGAATTCCTGTCATTCTCAGGAACCCTGGTCGTTCTTTTGTAAATACTAATTGAAAATGAAATTAGACAGTGTCCCCAATGGCCATTTGTCCCCAGGCTGCACGAGTAGCAATTCAAACAGTACGTCTCCTTTTATTTTGTCAAACCCTCATTTACACCTACCTTTCTTGTCTCTGTCATAATTGATGCAGGAAAGGAGACGAAAGGATTGAGAAGGAGGACTAGGGGGGATTTGTAAAGTCCACAGAGATTTGCTATCCCATGAGTCATCTTTTCCAAAAGGTAGATAAGGCCAGAGTTTGAGGAACGGGGACAAATAGACCTCTCTGGAAAGCCGCTATCATCCTTGGGAGCACCTCATCTCTTGCTAATACAGTCTTGCCGGATTGCAAATTGCCTGCCATCACACTTATGGAGGAAGATGAGATGGCAAGCAGAGGGGATGCAAGCTGTCACCCACCTCGGCCGATAAATCCCGTCGTTGTCTAAGGGATTTGCGCTGACCTTGCGGAAATGGGACAAAAAGCCCAGGCAATAACCCTTCATATGTGTAATCACAGGGCCGATAAATCTATTTTTAATGGAAGACAGCTGCTAACGCTTTCATCTTTCTCTGCTCCGCTGGCAGAGGGCAGGCTTCTTGTTTTATTTGACACGGCACGTGATGCTCGACAGAACAGGAGCGTGCGTCTGGATGATCATGAGCAAGATGAGGGTGTACTTATTCAATAAAATATGAAGATGTGACCCCATATCCTGCTGCAAAAAAGAATTTCCTGCGTGCTCCAAAAGTGCTCAGATGGATGCTGTAACCTATATGTGGTAGAGTAAAAAGGACACTGGCTTGTTCAGTGGTGTATAAAACAATGGGGTCATTTTTAGTCACAGGAAATGAGGTAAAGATTTCAGGGTGTTGCTTCATACCTTCTGACATCAGGACTTCTTCCCTAGTGTATGAGCGAGACCTCGTTTTCCCCGCATAGCTAATCCTTCACCAGTCTGTTGTGGTTGGGTAACTGTTTGTAGCCTGCGGAGGCCATATAGGAGTCTGAAATTGTTGGTAGGAGTTGAAGGTGAGGGAGGACGCAAAACCCAGGGGACTTCTGACCCTAAATTCACATCAATCTTCTATTAAGATGCTAACGAGTGAATGCTAACAGAACATCACGTCTATATATTAATGGGAAATTTAAAAACCAATGTTTCTTTATGGTGCAGGTTTTCCCAAAGGACTAAACGTGACATCCAAGTGTGCAAGTAGGCCGTGTTTTCCAGGTGTTCAGTGCATTGACCTCCGGCCGCCCTACACTGGCTACGTCTGTGGACGGTGTCCTCCAGGATACCAGGGCAATGGGCGCACCTGCACAAAACAATCAAAGCAAAGCAGTAAGTACTTTTTGAACTTAACAACATTGCAATCAGTCTTTCAAAACTGTATATAAATATATAAATGCATGCACACACAAAACTGAACAATACAACTTTTTCGGAGTTGTTGAATCATCGTGAAGACTTAACTTACATTTGTTAGCTTTGTTTAAAAATGAGTCTGTCGATGTTTTCCTCTTAAATCCTTTCTTAATCCTCCTTGTTTTATCCCCTGAATGCGCAGAGCTCCAGTAATTAGAGAAAAACATAACGAACGGGAAACAAGCCTGTCGTAATCCTCAGAACGCGACAGGTGCTTTGATACGGTTGATAAGTGAGACCTGGAAACGTCTAATGCTCCGTCATGCACAGGCTGCGGATCGGTGGTTGCTGACCAACAATGTGCTTTTGGCTGACGAGTATAGGGAACAGAAGAAGACAGTAAGGAATTAGGGAAAAAGTGTGCAAACTCATTTAGATAGGGGGTGAGTAGGGGTGAAGACAGTGAGGAAGAGTGAACAGAAAACTGGGTTTTTAACAGAGTCTCAGGGTTTTTTCTTGTTTCTGTTTTTTTAGTCTTTGATTCTCCTTTTATATTTAAAAAAAAGCAAAACTACCAGACTGCATCTTATCCCTTCTTATCCCCAGAGTACAGTATGTTACATTTTACTCAATGGAAATGTTGTTAGACTTCTTAATCTGTTCCTTTGCGTGAAAAATCCCTCGAATACATTTTCCTTGGTTGCAGTATCGCAGCACGACGGTAAAAGCCTTCAGAGCGGGCTAATGACTTTTAATGCATTTTTCCCTATGAATGGGCCACTGCTGGAATCATTCCTAATAGTGCCGTTATCAGGAGTAAATCCATGAGCAGACACAGTGGGAACTAGAAAAGAAACGGCTTCATTTTGTAAGCTAATTCCCTTATTGTCGCCACATGCATCCCAGATTCTTACACACTCAGAAACAACTGTGTGTCTCTGTTGTCGGGATTGCATTCTGTTGTATCGTGTCTTTGTCTCTCGCATGTGGATGGGGGACAAAATAAATATTGTCGAGCAGCCACAGTGACTTTCTGTTGTTTATAAGTAAATATACCAGCACCACCATGAGGTTTTAAGCTAGTACTGAGCACCATTGCATCATAACTGTATTTCTGGTGATCTCATTGTGAAAAATCTTCAATAGTCTGTTTAATACATCCAAAAGATGTTGATGAATCATAACTGCAGAATACACTATCAATCTGTTCTTTTCATTTTGAGCTTTGTTGGGGCTGACAAGTAAAAATTTGAAAGATATATAAAAATTATTTACTGTTCATAAGCTTGACAAGTTGCTTTTCTTCTTGCATAATAAGCTTGTCCTCTTATCCAGCACCCCGCTACTCACCACAACTGACCCAAGTCACGAACAACCTACCCCATGTCTCCCACGGCTTTCCCCATCTGCACCTACCCGTTCTTCCATTCAGGCAACCTCAGAGACGCCTATCCTCACCAGCGAGGGTCCCACTCCATCAGGTCACCACTCGCATCCCCCTCTCACCAACCTTTCCACCTGTCACTGGGAAAGAGGAGTTGGAGCTGACTGGAGGACACACCCCAGCCTCAACCAGCAGCAGGGATCGCCTCCTCTCTCGCTCTCACAGTCAACTGAACGTTCGTCCGAGTCCAGAGGAGCGTGATGCTTCATTTAAAGTTTCGGCAGGTGGATTTGCAGGCGTCACGCCTGGAAAAGTCACATTACCTCACACTTCAAGGCACATTAAAGCACTAAGGAAGTCACCAGAGCAATCCAGTCTGGTCACAATTATCCGACCTCTACCTTGGACACCTCTAGCCTCCCAGAAACCCCTAACAGCAGCCCTAACCTCCCTTTCTTTCTCCTTTCCGGAGACTGAGTTCTCTGCAGATGGAGGCCTTGGGGCCGGAATCCAAGACCCCTATGAGACCCAACCACTACCTCAGGAGAGTTACACCTACCTTGGTGAGCAAAGGCAAACCAAAATCTTGGAAAACCAACCAACTCTTCAGAATGGTAGACACCAAAGCAAGAGCAAAAATGTGGTTCTCTTAGAGGAAAGAAGTTTCACTTGTGCAGATGTCCCTTGCTTCCCAGGAGTCCACTGTGAGCTTGCAGGGGATGGAAAACCTATATGTGGAAGGTGTCCTTTGGGATACATTGGAGATGGGCAAATGTGCAGAGGTAATTTTTAGATTTGCAAGATTACTTTTCTTTATTTATTGATTAGTTATCCATGCAAGTCCAACATTAGAGACTTACTTATCCATGACATAAACGTCTGAGAAAAAAGATTGCCCACTTACACTGCAAAATGTGCAAATGTATCTAATGTATCTTTTATTATGTATCTTACCCTCCCCTAAAATGTGCATATTAATAACTTAAATAAATAAATAGCCCAAACATTTTAGCAATCCTTCAAATCACTGCAGGTCACACTTAGGGTCCGACATGAATCCAATAATTGGTTGGTTGGTCAGTAAACGTGGATTGTACCAGCAAACACACTGTGCAATGATCATGCTGTATTGTAGGCTAACTTTGGTCGCAAAATCCTGACAACGGCCATCTTTGAACCTCTCTCACTGTATGACACAGGACAACCGATTAGGAGCCACAATCACAGAAATCGCCATGATTAATTCGCAATACCAATCTTTCATCTGGGACAGCCGAAAATCATGCAGTGTGTTTAGGTACCTTAAGGTGCTTCTAAGACAAAAATACAAAATTGTCCCTTTTAAAAAAAACTGCCCTGCTAAGAGTGTCGACAAGTATGGTCAGCTAGCCATATGTAATTTCAGGGATGGTTTACCTGAAATAGTTGAAATACCATAATTTAGATGCCCCTAACCTGGCAAACTTTGTTCATTTTATTAAACCAGTACATTCCTGATTAGGTTCCCAGGCAAAATGGTGGACCCCGACTCCCAGAAACAGTGCAAAGCCATTTAGTCTGATTTTAACGATCAATATCTGTATAGTAATTGCTGATTTTATGTGTAAAATGTCTGTGAACAGATAGTGGGCATGATTTCTGAGGTCTAGACTACGGACAAGTGTGCAGCATGTGGAGTTTAAGACTGACAACTGACAGTAACTGGTGTAAACAATAAATTAATTCCCCGAGCATGCTCTAGGCATAAGGAATAAATACATTCCTTGAGCTCTATCCCATGGGTTCGCGAACCTGAGAAAACTAGGAGCAGTGGGTGGAAGAATCACTAGAAACATGTTTGCTATTGTAATCCCGTGTTATTGCATTACAATGTTGAAATTCACTCAGGACAATAATTACTTATGCATTCACGGATTATATTCTGGCACTGTTTTCAAGGTATGAATATAGCGTCAACATGCACAAAATAGTCACAGGTGTTTTGCGTTGAACTCTACAAAATTTATGCGGTGAACAATACCCAACTATTCAAATCAGTCCTGTATTTTTTCTGATTGCTTGAAGGAACAATTTAGGGTGAATCTTAAACGGCAAGCATGGTAATTCTCTAAAAATATAACACTAGTGTCTCCTGAACTTTAAAAACGACTTGCTTTAATTAAAAGGTGCTCACTTAAAATAAGTATAGTACATAGAGAATTTGTGTATGTTTTCGCTTCCTGTGCTTCAGGGCCGCAGATGGCGGAAAATATGTGTTTGCCTTTTGACAGAGTGAATCTGACCATGTGTTATTTGTGTTTGCATGCCATTTGTGCCTTCAGCCGTGTGCAGACATGCCTGCGGTAGAAACATGGAGTGTGCGGCCCCCAACACATGTCGCTGCAAGAAGGGATATCGTGGTCCCAATTGTAAAACAGGTCACAAACAAAAACGCACAAGTGTTTATGATGTTGTAAATATGGTCATAGGTATAATCTCAAGACTCATTTGCCGAATAACATCATTTTGGATTCTCACAGCAATCTGCAGTCCAGCTTGCCTGAACGGAGGGAAATGTGTGGCGCCAGATGTATGCGATTGCATGTCAGGTTACCATGGAGAGGCTTGTGAAAGCGGTAAGAGGGCTGAAATTGCATTGCCATTCAGCTCTAGTTTAAATATTGTGTAAAGAAGTGCATTTTTCCACTTTTTTGTAGTTCGTAGGCGTTTTTGAGTTAATGATCCTATGAAATGGCTTGATAAGTGCTGTTTTTCTGGTCTTTTTAAACAATGGTCAGTAGCCTCTTGTCTGTAACAGCCTTTAGTTTATGAACCGTTAATGGTCAATAGCCTTTTGTTTACATCACAGACTTTTATGAACCATGATTTGCTGCTTTTATTACAAGTTGAAGTGGCATTTATAAATTTAATAGGAGACAACATTGTTTTGAAAGCATTTCATTTGACGAATGTTTCCATACACATTTTATGATGAGGAAAATGATTGTCCGTTTTATATCAGTGAAGGTTTATTTTCTGTCAAATCGCACACAGATGGCCTCAAGCATTATGTTTTTTGGTACCATTTTGCAAATCTGTACCATTTGTGCCTTCCATAAAGAGGCTAGAGCCGAATAATCTGCACAGGCTTGATGAGGTATGCGTTAGCGGTTTGCTTTTTGTGATATATGACTTTATTTTATGTGCATTTGGCCGTATGAATATTCCCGTAGCTCTCTGCAGTTTGCCTTGCCTGCATGGAGGCACCTGCGTGGGACGAAACACCTGTTCGTGTCCCTATGGCTTCGTAGGGCCCAGATGTGAAACCAGTGAGTCCTGATAAATCACGTTTTCTTGGATTTCATGCGCATGCGGATGTTAAACGTGATCTCTTGCACCCCTAGTTGCCACGGATGGTATCACATGTGTTTTGGTTTCATTTACACAGTGGTGTGCAACAGTCACTGTCAAAACGGTGGGAAGTGTGCATCACCGGATGAGTGCGAATGTCTGGTGGGGTGGACGGGACCATCGTGCGAGACCG